>NW_020950326.1:19625911-19676600 GCF_900497805.2 Vombatus ursinus | reverse complement strand
CTCCTATTGCTTCCAGTTTCTCCCTTCTACTTCACATAGCTTCCAAAGTAATCTTCCTAATGCATATATCTTATCATGTTACTCCCTTACTCAAAAACCTTCAGGAGTTCCCTATATCCTGAAAATAAAATACATATTCCTTACCCTGGCAATGAAAAGCCCCCCACAAATTGGAGCTGATTAATATTTACCATAAATAGTGGTAATGATGTAATAGCTCATAAAATCTTACTGAGAAACCCAGTCTATAGTATTCTCTTCTTTCTCTGAATTGTTACAATTACTTTGAAAACCAGATGGTTCACCATGCAATCATGTATGTATGTAGTGATTCCCAAATCTATCACTAGCCCCAACCTCTCCAGTTTTGGACTTTTATTTCTGTCTGCATACTAGAAATTATTAAGGTGTCCTGTTTGCAATTTATATTCCATATGTCTAAAACTAAATTGGTCATTCCTTCCCCCCCTTACCTCTGAAGTCCCAATTTTTCATATTCTGGGTACCACAATTTCCTAGCCACCTAAGTTTCAACTTTGGGGTCATATTTGATTGTACCCTTTCCATCACTCACCTCCATCCTTGCATCCTGTCTGTACTACCTCCAGAACTGCTCTTTCATCCACACCCTCCTTTCCAACCCCCCACTGCCAACACCCTAGTCCAGGCCCTCAAAACTATCCTCCCATATGATTGAAATAGCTTCTTGAACTCTCCTATTGCTTCCAGTTTCTCCCTTCTACTTCACATAGCTTCCAAATTAATCTTCCTAATGCATATATCTTATCATGTTACTCCCTTACTCAAAACCCTTCAGGAGTTCCCTATATCCTGCAAATAAAATACATATTCCTTACCCTGGCAATGAAAAGCCCCCCACAATATAACATTAATCTTTCTTTTTAGCCTTGTTTCACATTGCACCTCTTCACAAACTCAGTGCTCCAGTCAAGTTGGTTTACTGTCTCTCATACTCACTGTCTAACATACTCTCCTGCCTTCTTCTGCCTCAAGGCCTTTACCAAAACCTAAATCTGGAACAGATTGCAGTTCATATCCTTTTCCTCCTTTAGGGCTCAGTTCAAGTGTCACTGAAGGAAATAAGCATTTATTAATTCCTCACTCTTCTGTGCATTTGACCGTAATCTGTCTTGCATCAGAGTGATTTTGTATATGTCTGTACATGTCTCATACCCTCTACTGGATTTTAAACTGTTTGGGGGATGCTTTTCATTTTTGTGTTCTCAGAATAGCACAGTACCTAAAGATAGTACTACCTTAGAAATGTTTTTTTTTAATTTGTTGAATGATTTCCTATTACCTATAGAATAAATTCTAAATTCTTCAGTCTATTGTAAGAAGGCACAGCACATCTACTGTGACCTTCCATAACAACAATAATTATTATAGGGCCCCACCAATCTTTCCAGCCTTACTCCTCAGTTCTCCTCTACATTTATTTTGTATTACAACCAAACAGGGATTCATTCATTGTTCCCCAAAACATATCCCAAGAATTCATGCTTTGGCACTTTTGCTTATATGATTCTTTCTCTCTGGAATGCCCTCCCACACCATCTTTGCTTGTTGAAATTCTACCCATTTTCAGATTCTACCTCCTCTGTGATCTTTCTTCCCCCTATCCTTAAGCAGATGTTAACTCTTCTCTTTTCTGAAATCTTTGTCAGGCTTTTTTTATAGCTCTTATAGCGGGCAACATAGTTTGCTTTGCCTTATGGCTATTTGTGCACCCTCCCCACTACCATTAGATTTTAAGAACCTTAGGGGCAGAAACTGTTTCTCCTTTTTATTCCCAGAATGCTTAGCACAATACTTCATACATCATAGGTACTATATAAAAATATACATGTGTGTATATATATATATGTACACATATACATGTATATGTGTGTGTATATAATATATATATATATAGCATCACTTTTGTTGTTGTTCAGTCATGTCCAACTCTTTGTGACCACATTTAGGGTTTTCTTTTCTTTTTTTGTGGCTAGGCAATGGGGTTAAATGACTTGCCCAGGGTCACACAGCTAGTGAGTGTTTTGTGTCTGAGACCAGATTTGAACTCAGGTCCTCCTGAGTTCAGGGCCAGTGCTCTATCCACTGTGTCACCCAGCTGCCCCTATATTTAGGGTTTTCTTGGCAAAGATACAGGAGTGGTTTGCAATTTCCTTCTCCAGCTCATTTTACAGATGAGGAAACTGGGGCAAACAGAGTTAAATGACTTGCCCAGGGTCACACAGTTACAAAGTGTCTGAGGCTGGATTTGAACTCATGAACCTTCCAAACCTAGTGCTCTATCCACTGTACCACCTAGATGTTGCTAAATATGAAAGGTGACCACCCTTTAGAAATTTACTAGTTTCCTCTAATGACTCTTAGAAATTTTGAAAGCTACCCCAGGTGAACAGTGGCCCTTCTTAAGGTAACAGAAGTAACCATCAGATTATCTGTCTAAGCATGGATAATTGATAGAAATAAGTCATTAATGCACACTATCCAGTCAAGTATGCCTCTTATAGAAGTTTGAATATTAAAATAGTAGTAAGCTTTTGTCTCTAAAAGATAAAGGAGTACAATCTATAGCAAGATTTAAAAGCAATATGCCTTCCTAAGTAAAATGTGATAGCTAATTTGCTGACTATTTATTAACTAGTATGCTTAGTCTTGAGTTGCATTCTTAACTCCAAATCACTTGGAAGTGGTCTTCCAAGCTTAGCTTAAGCATTTGGTAGCTGGATTTATGAGCATGGCACTTCTCTATTTTTTTTTCCTTTAATAACTCCAAGTGAGTTTCTCAAAGTAGCTACTAGCTCCTCATCAGAGGAGGATGTCACAGGTATATTTCAGCCCTGCTGGGGAGCCCTAATATACAACTTTACCTAGAGCTCTCCTTTCTCTTCTTTTGGTGCACAGGAAAGAAGAACCTCTTCAGCAGCTTTTTGGCTCTTTCTCACTCTGCTTGCTTTTCTTTTGGTTAACTGAAGGAAGCCTGAAAGAAAACTACATAGTCACAGACCTAGCTTCCCTGTGGCTGTCTCTCCCTTACTCCCAATCAGATTTGACCTTTTTCTTGGTTACCCTTGACAACCACACTGTGGCTTAGTCATTTCTCTTCCCTCTTTTTTCCCCTAACAAATGGATAATTTACATAGAAAGAAGTTTCTTGAGCTAAACTCTGCATTTCATAATGTGACTTTCTGCCTTTCAGAAGGCATTAAAAAAAAGGAGGAAAAAAAAACTAGCAGTGTTGGGGATCAGAGAGCACAACTTGGGTTCTTAAACAGGTCTTGCCCCCCTTTCCTGTTCTGAAACTTTTGAATAGAGCAGAATGGTTTTTAAATATAGTTGCATCATAGTATAGGAATATGACATTTTAATTAACTTAATAAAGATTTAAGGAAAAATTTCTTCAGAGTTCCCATGAAATTGTTTCAATCCTTTGCATTTTAAATTACACCTTACAAATTATTTACTCACCTTGAACAATAAGGCTGATCACATATTTTGATTGTATCCAAAAGATCAATATTACACGTGAAGAGATGTCTCTGATTGATTTTTGTGTATTATGTGGATATGCATGCACTTTCAAAACATGCATGTTATGTCCTACATGTCGTTAGGCATGTTGACACTGTAGTATCCTCCCAGGTGATGCTCTGTAGAGTGCCATGACTGTTGCATGTTCTGTCAATGTGCATTAATTTTATTTTAGTTTCAATGGTATCAAAAATCAATTACCTGGGATGCCAGGAAAATCACCCTTGTTGTTTCAAAGCACTGATGTTTGTATATATACTGTATAATTACAGGTTTTAAACTTGATACAACTGATCTTTGCAAGGTACTATAAAGAGTTTCTTCCCAGGGAAGGAATGTAACCCAACCCCTAAAGCCAAAAGCATGGGACTGTCTCCTCATTGGTGGAAGTCAGTGTCTTATGCCTGCATGAAGGACAAAGCAGAGAGGAAAAGAGGAGAGATGTCTTTGGCTGTTCATTCTCTTCAGGGGCTTTTGGCGTCCAGCTTCAAGAGAGAATATAAATGATGCCAACCTCTCTTCAAATTGCTGAAGAGAAGACTCTGGGAAGAAGCTAACATGAGAGCAGCTCACAGTCTCCATCATGTCCTTATTCTCAGCTTGCTACACTAGTTACTCTGGGGAATTTCCTCTTTGGGTGAGATCTGGGATTCTATCTCTTTTGGTTAAACTGAGATACCTTGCTCCCAATGGGAGAGCTTCTTCATTCTGTATTGTCTGGTATGTAGTATCACATGTATACTTTCTCTGACTTCTGTTTTACTATCAATTTGGATAAATGGGTTTCTTTGAAGAGAGATGAGAAAGACAGACAGAGACAGAGAGAAAGGAGAAAGAGTAAAGGAGGGAGAGAGAGAGGGAAGCAAAGAAGTAGGGAGGGAGAAAGGGAGAGGGAAAAGGAGAAAGAGAAGTCTTGTCAGGAAAACTTTGTGGTCAGATAATATCTCTATGTATCAAAATGGGACTGAAGGATAAGACTGGGCTGAGTAGATCCCATTTTTCCTCCTAGCCATTCTATAGGAATGTTACTACCTAAGCAAAATTGATGGTTTCATTGGTAGTATTGTTTGAAACACTGCAAGCCCTAAAAGTATCTTTTTAGTTGGGAACAGTGCCTAAAATCCCTATTATTAGCATTACACCTTTAGCTTAAGGAATTGTTTCCTGAAGGCCCTGTTGAAATATACATGTTGGGGCAGTGGATAGAGCTCTGGTCTTGGAGTCAGGAGAACCTGAGTTCAAATCCAGCCTCAGACACTTGACACTTACTAGCTGTGTGACCCTGGGCAAGTCTCTTAACCCCAATTGCCTCACCAAAAAGCAAAACAAACAAACAAAAAAAATGTACATGTTACAGAGGAAAATATTAATTATAGTGGCATCCCACATTGGTGCTCCAAGATTCTCTATACAGCCATTTTTCTCTCCATTGACAATTTCATCCACTCCTAAGACTTCAAATATCACAGAAAAGACTCCCAAATTTATGTATCCATCTCATTTTGTAGAGTCCCAGTCTCACATTCCCAAACTGAAGCTGGATATTCTTTAGCTATCCAGATACTTGATACCTCAAATTCTATAGACTAAACCTAAATAAGAACTATGTAAATGGTGGGGGGGAAGGATAAGAGATTGGACAGGTTTCGATTCATTGTTTAGAGGAAAGAATTGATAGTTTCACTTAACTTCAGTGGGAGACAGTGGAAAGAGTCCCTTGATCTGAAGTTAGAGGTCCCAATCTTTCTACTTTGTGATCTTGGGCAAGTTACTTAACTGCGGTTTTTAAATATGTATGTACGAATGAATAATAAATATGTATGTATGTATAAAATATACATATGCACATATTTAAAGTCAGGAGATTTCACCCAGTTGACTTCTCAGGTCTCTTCTAGCACTAAATCTATGATCCTTTGGAACAGGGGACAGACAGTACAAAGCTGCAATGTAGATGGTGTTAGAGAAAGATGGAGACCAGTTAACACAGTTTCATGAGGTATCTATCTATAGTTTGTCAAGGTCACCACTTATTCTTAGCTTTGTATGTTCAAACTGAAGTTCAAGGATGATCCCTGAGTGGAGGATTAATTCATACTAACCAAACTTATAAGAAATTGATTTATAAACCAAGATAACCAATTTATTCAAACAGAGAGTATTCTGATGGAGGCCTAATTTAAGTAGGGTGATTCAAATGCAGAGGATAAAATTCGATAAGGTATTCCTGAAACATAAGTTGCAAATCAAAACAATGTTACTAATAAGAGACTATAAGAATACAATTTCAAAGTTTAAAAGGGCATTTACTCAGATAAATGTTGCTCCATTCTGCCTCCACAGTCAGGACTACGATAAGGTATTCCCTCCCATCAATTGGGGAATGACTGAACAAGTTGTGGTATATGAATGTAATAGAATACTAGTGTGCTATCAGAAATGATGAGCAGGAAGATTTCAGAAAAACCTGGAAAGACTTACAGGAACTGATGCTGGAGTGAAGTGAGCTGAACTAGAACATTGTACATAGTAACAACATTGGTTTTCCCTTTTGTTCTATTTCATCTTTCACAACATTTCTACTTTCACAACAATGTGGAAGTATGTTTAACATGATTGCACATATATAACCTATATCGGATTGCTTGGCATCTTGGGGAGGGAAGGGGAGGAGGGAGAAAAATTTGGAACTCAAAATCTTATAAAGGGTGAATACTGAAAAAAAAAATAAAATAAGATTGAATACTGAAAACTATCCTTACATGTTATTGGAAAAAAATAAAATACTATTTTTTTTTAAAAAAGGCATTCCTAAAGAGCAGTAGGAGCTCTTCTGACCCTAATTCCCCCTATACTGAGACTTTTATGTTTCTCTGTCCAAGTAAAGAACCCACTCAGCTTATATGCTACCCAGCTGTGTAGGACATTAAACAGGATTGCCAGTGAGGAAGGAGAATGGAAAACAAGGATGGGGACCCATGGCAAGGAGGAGGAGAAGAAGTAAGAAGAAGAAAATGAGGTTCTGAAAGTAGCTACCCTCGGAGTTTAGGTGCTCTCCAATTCTCATGGGTAGGTGGAGTTCTAGGGATGACTGCTCTGCCTCCTTGATAGGCTCCACTGATTGTTTGCATCCCAACAGAGGCCACCAAAGGAAACAAACTGAGTAGAAGTTATGGCAACAGTGGCAGATCGAAACAGGCATTACTCCTACCCTAGAAGGATAACTCTGCGGTGATTAAAATACTTGTGTCCTCAACCTACTCATCTCCCATGAACTATTCCTGCACTCAAACTCAGCCAAGCACAAAAATGGTCATACTCTTGATCTTGCCATCACCTATAAATGTACCAGAAATCCCCCTTTCCAACCCTAATCTACTGGTTTTTCATCTCTCTCTCTATTCCCTTAATAACCCCACATCATGGCCTCTAGTCCCTTGACCCCTCAGTTCTCTCCCAGGCCATCCCCCCCTGTACTAACCACTCTCTCCTCTTTCCCCCATATTAACCCCTTGGTGGACCAGTTCAACTCTATACTGTCCACTTCTCTTGATTCCCCAGCCCCTTAGTCATTTTACCAATTATGCCCAGCCAAGCCCAGCAGTCACTCATTCCCACTGGTTTTTTTTCATTCCCACTGTTTTTCACCTTCACTTCTATACATGTGCTGCTGAACAAAGGTGGAGAAAATTATACAACCATTCTGACCACTACACTTTTATATTACACAGTCTTTACTGGGCCCTTACTGCTACTAGCCAATCCTACTATATCTCCCTTACCAACTCACTATCCCATTCTCTAAAGTGGCTCTTCCAAACCTTTAAAGCCCCCCCTCAAATCTTCTATAGCTTCCCCTCCCCCAACTCTCTCAGCTGAGAACCTTGCTTCATATTTTTACAGAAAAATTGAGGGCATTCACTGTGAGCTCTCTCTTCTCCCCTCTTCCTCATCTCCTATCAGTGCCTTTTTGTCACTTTCTCCTCCTTCTCTCCTGTCTCAAGTGATAAAGTAGTACTTACCAAGGCTAACCCCTCTTCCTATTTAAGTGATTCCATTCCATCCAGTCTTCTCCTACAGATTACCACCTCCATCATCTCTACTATATCACTTATTTTCAGTCTCTTCCTATCTACTGGCTCATTCCCTACTGCCTACAAACATACCCATGTCTCCTCTATCCTGAAAAAACCCCACCACTTGTTCCTTCCATTCCCACTAATTATCTTCTGTCCTTTGTAGCTAAACTCCTCAAAAAGCCTTTCTACAATAGGTGCCTCTACTTTCTCTTCTCTCATTCTCTTCTTAACCTATTACAATCTGGCTTCTAACTATAATAATCCACTAAAACTATTTTCTCTCAAGTAGCTAATGATCTCTTAGTTGCCAAATCCAATGGCCTTTTCTCAATCCTCATCCTCCTTTACCCTTCTGCAGTCTTTGACACTGCAGATCACTCCCCCTTGATACACCCTTCTTTCTAGGTTTTCAGGACCCCATTCTCTCCTGGTTTTCCTCCTACCTATCTGACCATTACTTCTCTGTCTCATTTGTTGGATCTTCTTCCAGATCATGCTCTCTAATAGTAGGTGTGCCACAGGGCTCTATCTTGGGGCCTCTTCTTTTTTCCCCTCTATACTCTTTCACTTGGTAATCCCATCAGCTCCCATGTATTCACTTACTCTCTCTATGCTGATGATCTCAAATCTTCCTATCCTGCCCCAGTCTCTCTGCTGACTTCCAATCTCTAATCCAATTGCCTTTCAGACATCTTGAAACTGATGTCCAAAAGACATCTTAAACTCAATATGTACAAAAAAGAACTCATCATCTTCCTCTCTAGACCCTCCCCACTCCTATCTTCCTTATTACTTTAGAGGGCAACATTATCCTCTCCGTCCATCAGGCTCACAACCTAGGAGTCATCCTGGATTCCTCACATTCTTCTGTACCCCATATCCAATCTGTTGCAAAGCCTATTGATTTCACTTTTGCAATATCACTTAAATTTTTCCCCTTCCCTCCTCTGATACTGCCTCCACTCTAGGGCAGGTCCTCATCATCTCATCCCTGGACTATTGCAATTAGCATGCTAGTGGGTCAGTCAGCCTCAAGTGTCTCTCTACTCCAATCCACCCTCCATTCAGCCACTAAAGATTCCTGAAGCAGTTCAATCATGTCACACACTCCCCCTCTCAATAAACTCCAGTGACTTCCTATTGACTTCAAGATTGAATACAAAATGCTCTGTTTAGCATTCAAAGTCCTTCATAACCTAACTTCCACCTACCTTTCCAGTCTTCTTATGCCTTATTCTCCAACCTGTACTCTTTAGCCCAGTGACACTGCTCTTCTGGCTGTTCCATGATTAAGACATTTCATCTCTTAGCTCCAGGAACATTTCCTAACCTCTGCTCTGACACTCACCTCCCTGACTTCCTTCAAGTCCCAACTGCCATCCTACCTTCTATAGGAAGCCTTCCCCAACACTTCTTAATTCCAGTGTTTTGTCTCTAATTGTTTCCTATTTATCCTGTATATAGTTTGCTTTGTATATATTTGCATATTGTCTCCCTCATTAGATTGTGAGCTCCTTGAGGGCAGGGACTTTCTTTTGGCTTTTTTTTTTATTCGTAGCTCTTAGCATAATGTCTGGCATGCAGCAGGCACTTAAAAAATGTTTATTGGTTGATTGATAGCTAGTGAGAGCATCCTTTTCCCAGTACCAAAGTACTTGAGAAATAAATGAGTAATAATCACATTAATATAGCACTTTTAGGTTTTTAAAGCAATTTCCGCACAACAACTCTGTGAATTAGATGGCATAAGACTTACCTTTATTTTATAGAAGAGGAAACTCAGACTAAAAGGTGAAGAGACTTAGTTAGCCAATGGCCCGGTACAAGTCAGAGCCAAAATCTGATCTCAGCTCTTCCAACACCTGGTCCCAATGTTCCTTACTCTACACCAATGGTGTCAATCTCAAATAGAAATAGAGCTTTGAGGGCCACATATTGGCTTATAAAGCCACAGATTATCATTACCTATGTTGCATTGCATTTTTATTTTGTTAAACATTTCCCAATTATATTTTAAATTGGTTCAGCCAGCACTTGGGAGTTTTGCTAGAGCTTGGGCCCTCAAGTTTGACACCTCTGCCCTACATCACGTTACATCTGACACCACAAATCAGCTAAGCTTTGACTTAGGAATGTTTGATAAACCTGAATTCAGAACAAACAGAATTATATGGTCTCATAGGATATTTTATTCTGATTGTGGGGAATCCCAGGAAGATTATTTTTGCCACACTATCAGGTAAATCTTTCTAGCGATTGGAGTAATCTTGCCTACCAGATATAACCCCTCCCCCCACCCAGATTGCTCTCTGTAACACTAATAAATTCTTTCTCCTTGCCTCTGTTTTTGCTAACTTCCCTGCAGATACCAGTCTTTTGTTATAGCATTACTTTAGTTGTGAGAATTATCTTATATTAGTTACATTTTTGTTTCACTGATGAAATTTTGGGGAAATACTGGTCCTTTAATGTTCTTTGGAAAGCACTTTAGTCTCATCAATTACGCTTACAAACTATCACTTATGCAGGTTACTTTTGCTGATGGCTAATGTCATCCATTTTACAATGATTATCATTAGAGTAAATTCTAGAAACTATTTCCTCACTTTGTCCAGAAATTCTCAGGTTACATCTTGGTTGGGGCTTGCATTCTCCTTCATACTGACTATGCAAGACAGCCTTTGAAAAGGACAAATGAATCCTACAGACAGACATTAGAATTCTAGGAGTATAAGGGATGGTGAGATGCAAATTGACTTACAGAAGTTTTGGGTGGGACAAATTCTCCATCTGAGAATTTGAGAACATCTGATGCTACCTCCTTTATGAGGCCCATCTCTCTGGTTATCAGTGCTTCCCCCACCCCTGCAACCCAAATTATTTTGAATTTACTTTGTACATATTTTGTACTCACTTGTCAGCATATATTGTTTCCCCCCGACTCCCAGATTAAAATGTAAACCTTGTGAAGTCAGGGATTCTTGTTTTTGTCTTTGTACCTCTAAGTGCCTAGCACAGGGTCTGATATATAAAAACATTCAATAAATGCTTGTTGAATTGAATTGTAGTGCCTCAAGGTGGAAGAAGTGGGAGTGTGGATGGAAAGAGAAGAGGAAGAGCCTGAGAGAAAAATGGAACCAATTTTAAAGATAATTCAAACCAAAAGCACCACTTTCTCTTGAGTGCCCTGTGGGTAGTCCATAACAAATACACAGGACACCTTTTAGCTTGTGTTGAGGAGCAAGTAATTACCAAAGCACTTTGCTGATTCAGGAGGACATTTTAATTTCGGGGCAAAAGCAGACAAGTCAGGTAAAAGCAATGTGTTTTACCTCAATTAATCCTCCTGTGGAGACCCAACCATGCAATTGAGAGCTGAGTGCAGGTCCAGAAAAAAAAGGCACTGCTTATCTATAAAATAGTCCTTTGGGTAGTGTAGTCTTGCTTCAACTTAAGTGCTTTCTATAGCTTGTTTATCTTTCGTGGAGACAAAAATATGGAGAAGCCATTTGCCACCTCCAGTTTCTCAGTTGGAGATGAGTCAAAAAATAAAAGACTGAACCACTTGGGAAGTTTAGGGGCAAGATCACAGATTCTCTAAATCCATCCAATTTTGTATTTGTTCCCTCAGAGGAACTGGACTCTGTATCTCCACCTGGATTGCTCCAAGTTGTGATTTGAATAGGAGTGGGTTTTTTTCCCCTGTTATTACCTACATAAAATGATGAAAAAAGTTGATTGAAAAAGATTTCTGAAATCCCTAAGAATATTGTAATTTAAGAGTCCCCAAATCAACCAAGTTTGTACAGAGGTGGCAGATTTCATCACATACCCTTCTCAAAGGGGGTTTCTAGACATAGGAAGGAAGCTATAGTGACTACTTACCTGCTATATTTCCAGTCTCATTAAAGATGCCCATGAATACTTTCCCTCCTCACATCACCTCCCTCCTTCTCCCATCACCATATTCATGCTTAGAGACTACTGATGTCAAAGTTTCAGGCAAATTAAATGTTGTTATATGAAAAAAGGCTAGGGCATCCTTCCTACATTCTTCACTTTTATGCTGCCTAATTGCCTGGATATCTTAAATTAGCAATAATTTACTCAATAATAATCTACAATGGTTTCCTCCATTGTAGTCCTACTCTTCTACTGGGTAGTGATCCTGGATTTTCTTTCATTTTTTATTTTATTCTATTTTTAAATTAAATATTATTTTATTTTCAGTTGTAAATTCTCTCCCACTTCCCCCTTTTCCTCATAGGGAAAGCAAGAAAAACAAAACCCATTACAAACATATATAGTCAAGTGAAATCAAATTCCTGACAATTTACCACCTCCAAAAGTACATGCTCCAGTCTTTACTCTGAGTTTGTCACCTCTCTATCTGAAAGTGAGTAGTACATTTCATCATGAGTCCTCTGGAACTGTGGTTGGTGACCCTGAGTTTTCAAAAGCTATGCTCAAGTATTGTCTAGCCATCATTCAAGGTCCAGCCCAGTTATGTGCAGAGAGCCTCAACACCAGAAAGCTGCCCACACATTGATCAACTTTTTGACCATGGAATATCTTAAAGACCATTTAGCAAGCATGGGAGAATTACAGTCTGTGCTGGTCAGTGAAGGGAATAGCCACACTAATGAAACCATGAATCCTTGAAGTGTATCAAAGTATAATGTATTTTAAGTTTTGTTAATGTGGTGTAGCTCACTGAGTGCTGGCCTCAGAGAGTCAGAAGACCTGGATTCTGGTACCAGTTCTGCCAACTAACAAGCAATTTGACCTTGGACTAATTATTTATTCATTCTATTCTCCAAATATTTACTGAACACTTACTGTGAGCAATGTACTGCATACTAAGTGCGTAGGGAGATACAGATGTCTTTGCCCTTTAATGAACCCTCCAGTGACGCTTTAGTTTGCCCACAGTTCTGAAATGGTTAGAACTACTGCTCACTGGAGAAAGCTCTGAGATGCAAGGATACCCTATCCCTTGGTATAGGATTGCATTAGGTGGATATCAACTTGAAAAAAAGGCAAGGTATCTACACAGATTACCTAGCAAAGACACAGCCGTGGAAGAGGACAGTAGCTAAGAAAAGAGAGAGTAGATAGATAAAAGGCATCAGCAGAGTGCTGAGAGTTGCAGGGAAGAGAAGAGAAGGGTGTCTAGTATGGTCAGGATACAGTGTGATCATTTCAGAGCTATATGAGAAATCTTTAGTGACCATCAGCGTGCCATGAGGTATCAGTGCTCTGCAGTCGGCTCTTTTGGAATTGGAGCAAAAGAAATTCAAGAGGCAGATCCTATGCTTCAGCACTGGTTTTAGTAGTGTGAAACTGTCTTTCTCCCACTGCAGTGGAGCAACAGAATGCTTATTAACTGACAAATTCTTTGTCACTTGTCTGTTTTTTGAATTTATGTTTTGTGCATGTACATGTACTAGAATAGGGCCTTTACCTTCATAGCCTGATGCTTCTGCCCATGTTTCAGTGCACTCACCAAGTTCTTCCTCTTTCCTTGCATTTCAGTCAGCAGTAATACAGATGTCCTGCTGTCTGCTGAAGGCATTTTAGCTGTCCTGATTTTTAATTAGGATACATTCCATGCCTAAACTGACTAGCAATTCTTAGGATGATAGCTGCTGGAAACTACCCTGTTACTGGAAGAGGTTGAGGTGGGCTATGTAAGTAGCAGGGACAGTTTAACTTAATGTACCACTTTTTTATCAATCTACCAACAAATTCTTCTTAAAATGTAAACTTCTCTGTGAATTTATACAATCATTCTGGGAAGCAATTTGGAATTAAGTAAACCAATTGACTAAAATATCTATATCATTTCACCTAGAGATTCAACTGATAGGCATATACCCCAAGGTAGTCATTTATAGAAAAGAAAGGCCCCACATACAAATATTTATATTTGTATTTTATATTATATAATATTTTATTTTTATATCTATACTATATTTTATTTATATTTTCTGGCTCCACAAATATTTATAGCAGCACTTTTTTGTGGTAGCAAAGAACTAGAAGCAAAGCAGATGTCAGTCAACTGGAGAATGGCTAAACAAATTGTGGTAGATGAAGATAATGGAATTTTACTGTGCTATAAGAGGCAGACATGATGAATACAGAGAAGCATGGAAAGACTCACGTGAACTGATACTATATAAGAAGAGCCAAGAAAGAGGCAGACATGATGATTACAGAGAAGCATGGAAAGACTCATGTGAACTGATACTATATAAGAAGAGCCAAGAAAACTATATACACAATGACTTATAACAATGTAAATGGCAAAAACAACAACCACAAAACAATTGAAAATGAATGTTACAAAATTTCAAAGAATAAACTTGGCTGCAAAGAAGGGATATGAGAAGACACCTCACCCCACTCCCTTGAAGAACTCTGTGTGTGTGTGTGTGTGTGTGTGTGTGTGTGTGTGGTAGATTGGTGCATGGTTGGGTGTGAAACATTGCATTTATCATCACATTTTTGAGATTTTTTGATCGATTTTGTTGATTTTTTTTCTTTTTCCTTTTCCTCTTTTTAAATTCTTTATTATATGGACTGTCTCTCTGGGAAGGGGGAGGGATACAGAGAAATTTTAAAGAAAAAAATCAAGAAGATATATTTTTAAAAAGAATGTAAGGTCATCAAGGACAGAGACTGTTTCACTGACATATTTATATTGCCAATACTAGTACAATGTTTGGCATGCAGCAAGCACTTAATCGATGCTTTTAATTTATTGATTCCTTTACTCGTTCATTTTGAGTTCTTCTTAAGTTTTAACTATGTGTTAGGTACTATGAGGATATGAAAAAAAAGATCGTTTTCAAGAAGCTTGGAATATGGTTCCATATCTAAATCCTACAGACACAAACAATACAATATGTGTAATCAAATGCCATGTGAAGTGATGGGCAGCTTGTGACACAGTGCCTGTCCTGGAGTCAGGAAAACTCATCTTATTGAGTTCAAAGCTGACCTCAGATGCTAGCTGTGTGACCCTGGGCAAGTTACTTAACTCTGTTTGTATCAGTTTCCTCATCTGTAAAATGAGCTGGAGAAGGAAATGGCAACCCACTCTAGTATGTTAGGAGAGACCTCAAAGGGGGTCAGGAAGAATCAGACATGACATGATCAAAGAAGAAGAAGAAGAAGAAGAACAACAACAACAACAACAACAACAACAAACAACAGCAGCAGCAGCAGCAACAACAACAACTGGAGTGATGCCACTTCTAAATACAGGAGAAGTTGCATTAGTGTGCAAATGTTTTCCACAATCCTTGTTGACTATTCCTGTGTTTTGTCTTCTTTACCATTTTGCTGGGAATAAGGTGAACGCTTAGGGTGGTTTTGATTTCCATTTTTGTTATTATTGGTGATTTGAAGTATCTTTTATATGGTTGTTATGTCCACAATTCTTTTTTGGGAACTGTTCGTTCATATCCTTTGACCATTTATTTTTTGACACTTTTTAACCTGATTTCATCCACATAAATTTTTTGTGTGGGCAGCATGAGTTGAAGAAGATAAAAATTACACAGTATGACTTGAACTGAGACAAATATACCCTAGGGTCAGTTCTGAGAATACCTCTGAATAGTCCTAGGGCAAAAGTTAGAAAGACCTCAAGCTTTTAGGTCATTTGATCATTATCTCGACTCTCAAGACACAGGCTGCATTTCTGGCTATGCCATTCTCAGTACTCTCCATTAGTCTCACTGAGCATCACATAAAGATCCATGTCTGCAGAGGTTACTTAAAGATTTAGTCTACGTAACTCTGAAGGACTTAAAATGAAAAATGCTATCCACCAAAGAACTGATGATGTCTGAATATGAATTGAAGCATACTTTTTGTTTTACTTTATTTTTCTTCAGTTTTTTCCTTGTCTATTTTTCTTTCACAACATGACTATTATGGATATGTTTTGCCTGACTACACATGTATAACCTATATCCAATTACTTGCCTTCTCAGTGGGGGATGGGGGAGGAGTGGGGAGGGAGGAAGGGAGAGAATTTGGAACTCAAAGTTTTAAAAATGAATGTTAAAAATTGTTTTTACATGTAACTAGGGGAAAATAAAATAATAAAAGCTTAAAAATAAAATAAGTATTAAAATGCTACAGTTAATACCTTAAAAAAAGATTTAGTCTACAAAAAGAGAGCTTTTTACATGTAGCATCAAATGAATGCTGTTAGAGGAAGACAGATAGTATATCTGAAGGCACAACTATGGAATGTGAGCACTAAGTCACCAAGTCCATGTATATCTTCAAGTTGAGAAGTCATATGCTATCCTCAGAATTTCCAGGGAAAAACTGGAGGTCAAAATGTTTTAATTTTTCCAAACTCTAAGAATAATTTCTGCTATCACAAAGCATTACACCAAGGCAGTATGCAATAGTGGAAAGAACACTGAATTTGGGGTCCCAGCTTTTCCAATTATTTCCTATATGACCTTGAAAAGTCAATTTCTTCATCTATAAAATGAATTAGGTGACCATTAAGGTCATTTCCAGCCTTAAATATATGACACTATGCTTGCCTAATTTATGACATTATTTCTACCTAATGCACGAGATTTCCTATCCTAAAGTACATTCTGGGTCATGGTTGTTTTAAGTAACAATGAACAAAGTCTACTATATCTAGGGGAACTGTGCGGCTGATGTACCTGAAGGAGATATGGAGGGATGAGTTAGAGAGGGCTTCAGCTGACTAAGCAGGAAATTCAAATCCATTTAGAGTGAAGCAAATCAGTGAGCAATTGGGAAATCAACTCCTGACCTTGTTCATTCTGAATGACTGTTTTTAATTCAACCAAGACCATTCATAACCACATTTAATGGTGATTTCGCTGGTGGGGAATGAGTGGCAGTTGTTTGACCTGAGATGGTTAAAGAATTGTAGAACCTCAAAACTCAGAGGATTATTCTGTACAACAAAGGTTCTTAACCTTGGTTTTGTGGACAGATTTCAGGAGCTCTGTGCATAGGAATGGAGAAAAAAAATCATTATTTTCACCAACCTCTAACTGAAATTCAGTATTTCCTTCAGTTATGAATGTAAACAACAAACCATTACTATAGGAAGGAGTCTATAGGCTTTCTTAGACTGCCAAAGGGGTCTAGGACATGAAAAAGATTAAGAAACCTAATGCAGAAACATATTAAAAAATCTTCTTTTTCTGTATGACAACTCTCTAAACTAGAAATGTCTTGAAAATAGATTAATATTAAATAAAACTTTCTGGCAGACTGGTGCCTAAATATAGTCAGTATTAATGCTTTTCCTTTGACATTGAGAATGTTGGTTATCTTGTCTCACTTTAAGGCATCTCATTCCATTTTAGGACAACTTTAATTGTCAGAAAGTTTTTCCTTACATCTGCTTTTCTTCACCTTCCACTCATCCCTCCTAGTTGTTCTCTCTAACGCCAAGCAGTACAAATCTAAGGCCAAGTAAAACTGAACATAGCACTACAGGTATGTCTAACCAGGGACCATATAACTACGGCACAATAACCTCCCCCTTCTCCTAAATGACATCCCTTTAAAAATACTTGAAGACAGCTATTACGTTTCCCCTAAATCTTTCCCCTCCAGGCTAAGCATTGTGATTCCTTTAACTGACCCTTTCAGGATATAATTTATAATCACTACCTCATATTTAGCCACTTTACTCTGGGTGCATTCCAGCTCATGAATGACCTTTTCTAAAATGTGATACCTATAACTAAACTTAATATTCCAGATGTGGTCTAACCAGGATGTATAATGGCAGAACTATGTAAACTCCCACCCCGTTATCATCTTCTATTCAAGCATCCCAAGAGCATATTAGATTTGAGGGCTATTGCATTACCTGGCTGACTCATATTGTGTTTGTAATGGAATAAAACCATTGGGTCTTTTACATATTTACTGTTTTGTAGCCATGTTTTCTCTTTCTTGTAGCTGTGAAATGGATTTTTTGAACTCAAGTGTAGGATTTTACATGTAACAAGTTGGTACCTCAGCAACTTCAAGCTTATAGTAATGCAGCCAAAAGTATGAGCAGTCTTCAAAAATTCCACAGAGGTATTATTTGCAAATACTTTTCATAAAATGACTGGAATACAATTGTCCCTTGGATTGTATTGTTCAGCATAGCTTAACAGAGAGGTTGATGCTCCATCTTAATTCTCAAAGTCACTGCTGCACAAGGTCCTACAGGTGGAAAGAACCAAGGAAAGGTTGGTGATGGGGATATGACTTAGGTTAGTTAGTTACAAGCATTTATTAAGCACTAGCACATATGTGCTAGGTACTATGATAAGCACTGAGAATTACAAAGCAAGGCAAAAAATAAATAAATAAAAACCCATAGCCCCTATCCTCAAGGAATTCACATTCTAATGGGGGAGACTACATATGAAAAATATCTCATTTCACAAGGTATATACAGTGGTAATGGAAGATTAGGGAGATAAAATAAATGTTTGTCAATTGAAACAAATTAATTTAAAAAAAAACAAAAAAATCTTAGAGACATGGCACTCCTCATTGTGGGGAGGGAGTTAGGAAGGAAAGAAAGAAGAAAAGGAAAGAGAAAAGGCTTTTTACAATCAATTAATAAGTAAACATTTATTTTTTTATATTTTTAGGCAATTGGGTTAAGTAACTTGCCCAGGTCACACAGCTAGTAAGTGTCAAGTGTTTGGTCTGAGGCTGGATTTGAACTCAGGTCCTTCTGAATCCAGGGTCTGTGCTGTATCCGCTGAGTCACCTCTTTGCCTCTAAATAACCATTTATTAAGCACCTACTATGTGCCAGGCACTATGCTAAGCTCTGGGAATACAAAAAGAGTTGTAAAAGATAGTCCCAGCTCTCAAAGAACTTACAATCCAATAGTATTTGAGCTGAGTCTTGAAGAAAGCTAGGAAAGTCAGTGGGTGAAGATGAGGAGGAAGAGAGTTCCAAGTATGGGAGACTGCCCTGAAAAGGTATGGAGAAGGGAGATGAAGCATTCTATATGAGGCCAGGGCAAGGCCAGTGGCACTGAATCATAGAATATTAGTGGGGAATAAAACATAAGAATCCTGGAAAGGTAGGAAGGGGTTAGGTTGTGAAGAGTTTTAAATGCTAAACAGAACACATTTATATTTGCTCCCTCAGGTAATAGAAAACCATTGGAATTTACCAAATCGGGGGTGGAGTGGGGAGGTGGGAGGAGGTAACATGGTGAGTCAAGGTTGTTGAGTCATTTCATGTCAGATTCTTCATGACCTCATTTGTGGTTTTGTTGGCAAAGAGACAGCAGTGGCTTGCCATTTCCTTCTCCAGCTCATTTTACAGATGAGGAAAGTGACACAAGCAAGGTTAAGTGACTTACCTAGGGTCATACACAAGTATCTGAGGCCAGATTTCAACTCAGGAAGATGTCTTCCCAATTTCAGTCTGGGAACTCTATCCACTGCTCCATCTAGCTGCCCTTCTGACCCTAATACTGTTTCCTGAATGGAGTTCAGTGGAATTTGGCTTTTGATAAATTAATGATTCACTCTCCACTCATAAGGACTTAGCCTATGTGTTGCAGGCTACTCTACATTTTTTTAATTATCTTTTTTTTTTTTACTGTAACAAATGTTTTCATTTTACTTTTATTTGAATTCTAATGTCATATTTACTCCCATGCCATAAGCTTTTGTTTCTTCAGTTTCTTCTGGGATATCTTTTTCTTTTGAGCAACCTCCCCTTCTGGTTTAGGAACAATTTGTTCCTTTTCAGTAAATAGCATCTCACTATGGGAAGGAGAGCTTATGTATGTGTTGATTCCACCATGAGCCCTATAAGTACCCATTGCATTTTGGGAGTCTTGTTAACCTGAATATGCTCAATGACAAGAGAATTCACATCCAAACCCTTCAGTTTTACGTTACTCTTTGCATTTTTAAGCGTATGCAGCAAGAATTCTGCACTCTTTGAGCCAACACCCCTGTGTCCAACTCCACTGCTTAGCCTGGGCACACCTGCCAACTCCACCATTATATCGCTGGAAGGGAACACATTGTTTCTTCAATGTTTCATCTTTCAAATACTTGGTAGCTTTTCGGATATGCATGCCCTTGATAGCTTGGGCTGTTTCACCAGTGTTCTTGAAATGGACCCGGAGATTTGAACCCCTTGACTTGCATGATTTTGTGGGGTTCTCTGGATCAAGAGAGTACCTCACCATTTTGAATGATTACCTAGGACAGGTCAAGGGAGGAGGATACTCCACATTTGTAACAAATTTGGCTGCACTTTGCTAGTGGATTTGTTTTTGTTTTTGTTTTCATAAGGATGCTGTGCTCTAAGGTCTAAGCCCTTTAATTTCATTTTCTATCTAAAAGAAGCAGTTCTTTTGTGTCTTCTAACAGCAGATTTGCTTAGAGTTCCTGAAGTAGAGTCTGATTGGCCCATAGTAGCTTCTTATTTTGTTGGAACTAATCTAGATCACTTTTACTTCTCCTTCACTTCTCTCTTTAACTGAACTCTTGATTTCAGGTCTCTCCAGACACTTGACTAGCTTTACCAACCAAAGAAATTCTCCTTTCTGATAAAACATTGATAGATAGCCCTGTGTGCTTCACTAAATCACTGTCTGATGCCATCTGTCTTCTTATTACTCACTCTTCTTTTGACCACCAAGCTCTGCAGAAGCCTTTCCATAGATCAAATAAAGCCTGAATACTTTTCATCATCATGTTGAAAGGTATTAAGGGAGCTAAACAAAACATGTAACATTCTGTTCTACTAAATTATTTATCGAGTCTCTTCAAGCATTCCAACCCTCAGCATGTGCCCTGGGAAGTACACATTTTTTGCACATGTGAAATCAAATGCTGGTCCCCTAGGGCTTTCCATTAACATATTTAATTCTCTATATAAAGGCCCTGACACTGCTATGCATTTTAGGGGCATATCCTATCAGGACTCAAATGATTCCTTCCCAGAAGGGTGAAGATGTTCTCCATAGAAGGTGCTTCACCTGGCAGATTGAATTTCTTCTATTTACACTGTCTGGCTAACAGTTTGCCCTCCAACCCCAGCTTCCATACTCTCAGAAATATTGATTTTTCCCTTAGCAGGTGTCTTGCTTTATCTTTAGCTAATCTTTCCCTCTCAAGGGAAGGTTTTAAGCTTTTTTTCCAGGGCCTTTTTTCAGTTGCTAGATCCCTGGGAGGGGGTCTAGTAATTAATTTCCAAGCAGTTTTTTTCTAATCTTATCATACTATAGTGAATACTGGAGGGTACTTATGTATGGATGGGTTGGTAGAACGTAATTTTTGTTCTGGCTTTATTGCTGAGCAGCCTAGCCAGTACCTGGCATTTCCCCAACATGGCCACACTATGTGAAATCCATTCCATAACTTCTTCACAGAGTTCAGTAAATATTCTGAAATGACTGGAGTCTTCAATGATTAGTAAATCCCTTTCTGGGACTGCCATATCTTGAGAAGCTCCAGGAACACTGCTCACTTCACTTCCTGCTCATGCTCCAGGTTGCTCCATTTCCACACCAGCAGCCTATCTTTCATGCATACCCTTCCCTCCCCCCTTTATATTTTGTTTTCTTCTAATACAATATAAAATCCTTTAGAAAAGAGACTGACTTCTTTTTAATAAAAATAGCTTGTAGCATTTATGTAGTGCTTTAAAACTTGCAAAACACTTTATAAATATCATCTCATTTTATCCTCATAACAGCCTTGGAAGGTAGATACTACTACTATTTCCATTTTACAGAAGAAGAAACTGAGGCTGAGAAGTTAAGTGACTTTTCCAGGGTAACATAACTAGTAAATATCCAGGATGGGATTTGAACTCAGGTCTTCCTGACTCTATAGTTTCCTTAGACCTTAGCACATTGCCTGGCACATAGTAAGTACTTACTGTACTCTATCTCTATGAACATTTATTGATGGGATTCCAGTCCCACTATCACACCTGACTTTCCAGTGATTGCTTAGGCAATGATTGTGATCAAAATGTGCTCAACAGCACAAGAAATGTCAAGTCTTAATCACATGTCCTGCACAAATTCAACACAGTTAATGATTAAAAACATTGCCATACCACATGAGATCACTCTAGAGTTGACAATCCTCATGACAAGAGGTGTAATGAAACAATAGTAGTTCTGTTTAGGAGATTTTCAGTAAGAAGTAACAATGTAATTTTAAAAAAACATACTTTCAGCTAATAATCAATTATAGCCTAGGGAAAGATGATGATGAGAAAAAAAATTCTCCAGTGGGTTCTTCATTCACACTCACAAGCTTGCAAAATCCCCAAAAATGTCAAAAAAGAAAACAAACAAACATATTCCCACACATGCCAGGTTCTTTCCAAATGCTATTCAATCACACTACATTTCCCCCCCGGTTATTTCTGAGTTCTTTGTAGGACTTTTTTTCCCCCAGTCTTTGACTTCACCTCCATCCAAAGGTGTACTGATAAATGGTGAATATTTAAAAGCTGGCTCTCCAAAAAAAAAAAAAAGTATCCATGACACACTTTTAAGGTTAATCACCATTATTGATATTTTCTCCATTACTTCCTTAAGTCTAGACAATCGACAAACAATAAATCAAGCCCTGGTTTGTAATTTGCCCATTTTCAAGATGTAAATACTCACATTGAAAATTTAACAATCAGCTCTCATGAGCTAGTCAAGGCTGGTACATGCCTGTGCCAGTCCCACTGGGAAGCTCCTTCTGCCTACATCCAGCATGTTGTTCAGAAATCAACCAGACAGGGGGCAGTTAGGTGGCACAGTAGATAGAGCTCTGGTCTTGGAGTCAGGAGGACTTGAGTTCAAATGTGGCCTCAGACACTTGAAACTTACTAGCTGTATGATCCTGGGCAAGTCACTTAACTCCGATTGCCTCACCAAGGGAAAAAAGCCAAAACAAAACAAACAAATCGACCAGACTTCACATTGATAGTGAAGAAATAAAAGCAGTTTGTATACTATAGCAACTGTTACGAGATCAAAGAACTATGTTAGTAAGAACAGCCTTAATAACAAAAACTGCATCAAATCTCAATCCCCACCCGTCCAACCTGAACTAAGTCTTACTTTCTATTCTCTCCTCTGTCTGGGCTCCAAAGTTTCAGGAGAAGCCAGGAAGTTCATTTGCTTCATGTTACCTCTTGTCTATACATACTGCAAGGGCAGAAATTAGCAATTTATCAACAAGCACTTATTAAACACCTGTTATGGACTAGGCACTGTGTTGGACATTGGGGATATAAATGCAAAAATGAAAAGATCTATGACTTCGAAGAGCTTCTATTCTACTGGAGAGAAACTCGTATACAAATAAAATGCAAAGTGTCCCAAAAGTCTTAATGCAGTTCTAAGCTACTAAAGCTCATATAAAATGAATACAAGGTAATTTCAGGGTAAGGGAGGCATTAATTGAGGACCAGGAAAGGACACATGTAGGATCTGACACGAGCTAAACTTTGAAAGAAGCTAGGAACTTTGAGAGGCAAAAGTGATGTGAGAATACATTCCAGGCATGGAGGATTTTGCCTGTATGAAGGCAAATGGAGATAAGAACTAGAATGTCACATCTGAGGAACAGCAAGACGCCAGTTTCACAGGACCAGAATGTAAATGAAAGGGAATAATGTGTAATAAGCTTGGAAAGGTAAATTGGAGCCAGGTTGTAAATGGTTTAAAAGGCCAAATAGAAGAATTTGCATCTGATCTTAGAAGCAATAGGAAGCTGCTGGAGTTTTTTGAGCAGAGGAGTGATAATGGTATTTGTATATGGGGGGATGTAGAGATAGCAACCGGATTTGACAACTAATTGGCTATGCAGCTGAGGGAGATTGAAGAGTCCAAAATGACTATGAGATTACAAACCTGGGTAACTAGAAAAATGGTTTTGCCCCCTCAACAAAAAAAGGAAGTTAGGGAGATAGGTAGTCTTGGATGGAAAGGTAATGAGTTCTGTTTTGGATATGTTGTGTTTGAGATGTCTATTGAATATCCAGTAGGAAAGGTCCAATGGACAGTTAGTGATGAGGTATTAGAGCTCAGGAGAGAGAATAGGACTACATATATAAATCTGAGAGTCATTTGTGTAGAGACCAATCATTTATCCCAGTTAACTTGCTAACATATCAGCTTGAAATTCCCTTTTGTTCTCAGTGGACAGAATAATGTGAGCTTGTCACCCCACCAGTCAAACTTCCCAAGTTTTTTTTTATTGCACCAGGCTCATGCCTCCTGATCAACAATCTATTCAGGTCATCCAGTAGGTCTGGCTCACATCTACTTTCACCTACAGGTTAGTATAGTGGGCAGCTCTCCAGCATGTTGCTCCATATTCAGCAACACTGGATGTCTCTTTTTATTGCATCCATGTCTCTTTTTGTCTTTTTTAAACTTTCTGGTGTCTATTTAAATACAAACACACACACACACACACACACACACACACACACACAAACACAAGAAAAAAACAGACAGATACTTACATACTTCTAAGAGGGTTTCTTCCTTCTCTGTCCTTATCCATTTATGTTACGGGAATTCCCCTCTTCCCCTTTCCTATCTTTAACTGCTGACAGTTCATTTTATTCCAATTTCAGTGAAATTGGGAGCGGGAGAGGGAGACGTATTTCTGGTAGCAAAGCATCATGGGACATATAATTCAGATTCAAGTCACAAAAAGTATATTAGACATCTTAAAGGGTTTGGGGAATATGGCAGGTTTACAAAGAGGCCTCTTAATACATTTATTACTGTTACATGTTACCTTGTTAGATTGTATTGCTTTAGTCCAATAGAATCTTTTTTGGATCCTGATTTAGTCATTGTGTATTAGCTATCATTCTCCTGCTCTCCATTATTTTTCACAAGTTACCAAAAGTAATTCAGCATGCACATATGAAAGGTTGTTTTTTTTTTCTCTAGTCATTCATTTGCTAGTGGATTTTGAAATTCTATTGCACTGACTTTCATTCCTCACATACAGCACTTAATCATACATTGTGTAATTTTGTTCTTTAATTGCTTCTAAAGGTCTACAGACATGTTTTCTCTTGCTCTTTCACCCACAGTATCCAATATAGGACTGGGCATATTGCTTTTACTCTATGTAGACTGAATGGTTAGTTAAGTGATAGGAAATACAATACTACCCTGGAAGGTAAGTCCATGCAGTCCCCAACTTATTAAAAGTTGCGTTCTAAAAGCTGATTTGTAAATACGTTGTTTCAAACTTGAAACTTATGTCCTCAGAAAAACATTAGAGAGGCCTGGATGATTGCCTTCTTTTTCTAAAAGTAAATTTCAGCAAATGTAGAGGTGAGGTTGGGAGGGAGAGAAAGACAAAGGAAATTTTCCTGAGTTAATTAGCCAAGAGTTAAAAGAGCCTTCCTTAGGATCATATGATCATAGATTCTTGGTTCACCCTACTTGTTAGCTCTCACTTTCTCCTCAATTTATCTTGCATTTATTTATCTTTATACCTATTATATCCTGCCTCTTACCAACTATCTTCTTCCAAGTGCATATAATCTGACGGCAAGAATTGTTTTATTTTTATATATGCAGAGCCCAATACAGTGCCCTGTACATAGTAGGTATTAAAGAGATGTCTGCTGATTTGAAGAAATTAGAAAGAAGAAAGGAGTGAAAGAGGCCATGTGTAATTTGGAGTAAGAAATTCACTGAAATTGGAATAAAATGAACTGTCAGCAGTTAAAGATAGAAAGAGGGAAGAGGGGAATCCCCATAACATAAATGGATAAGGACAGAGAAGAGTTGTTGGATTAGACCATACATAAATTGGTACTACAAACTTGGAATAGCTTAGTTTCTAGACTGTTAAGGAGATGGGAGGAAGATGCTGCAAAATGGCGTGAATTTAATTAACAAATGCATGTAAACTAGTCTCTTCCTGGGGCTCTGTGTCCAAAGATGTACAAAAAATCGCTAAGGGCTCTGCTTATATGGAGCTACTCACCCCATATTTCAAGTGCATAAATCATTGAACTACTATTTATCAAGTGTCTGCTATATGTCCAGCCCCTGTATTGGTAGCAGGGTTGTGGGGGACATAAGCCTCCATCCTCCCAACACTTCTGTGACTTGCAAAATGAGTCATTGGCCACATCCTAGTTTCTCTTTCTCATTCTAAATTAACGTCCAAAGGGGGACACCTATTATTTATCCCAGGACAGGGTTAGCTTTCTTTAGAACACCAACTACATATATGCCAGTTGTGATTTCAGGGCACTGGGAAGGACAAATTTCCTCTAAAGCCTCCTCAGACCCCTAGATCCTGCATGAAATTCCATTGACAGAGCTCTATCCCTTTAGCTTAAGACTTTGATCCCTGTTAAGCTGTAGATCCCCGTGGGAGAGAGTCATGCTTCAAGTTGTTTTCAGTCATGCCAGCTCAGTGTGAAGGAAAGATATGTCTGCAGGTTTAGATGGGGAAGTGTGTCTGGGGGCACTAGATGTCAAAAGTGGGCATAAAGAGAAAAGAGGTTGCTAAGGGAAGAACTGGGAAGTTAGAAATACCAAAACATACTTTTCAACTTAATTTTGCTGAGGATTGGCACTACAGGAGATGAAGATCTGAGACAGCTTCAAATTCTAGCCTAGGGAAAATTCTTTATGCTACTGTGAAAAGACTGCTTTCGTGGGTGTGCTGAAACCTATATATGCAGCCACAAGGATATTATATCACTCCTGAAAATATTCCCAACTTGATGGCCCCGTGTGTGAGGATTACATGGTTGAAATGTTTGAACTATGTCAGCTACCAAAAGGATTATGTGCATCATTGGGATAAAATGACAATCCAGAAATTATTCAAAACTCCCATCAACCATTAAATTCTTAGTAAACACTTATGCCGTACACAACTCTGTTCAGGGCAAGATATAAGGCATTTGTCCTCTAGAAGTTTATAGTCTAGTTAGGGATGTAAGACTGAAATACATGAATTGATGAAGAATAAGACCATTTATATGAAGCAGGCATTTCATTCATAGGATTTAGAAGTCATTTAATCAATCCCCCTGGTTTGCCTAAAGAACCTTAAGTAATTTGCCCAAGGTCCCATAGCTGCCAAGGAACATAGCTGGAATTCAAATATATGCTTCCGGATCTGAAACTCTTTACTCTTTTCACTGTTCTATAGCGTTACTAGAATTCAGAGAAGGAAGAGATTAGTATTGAATGAGATGGTCTGGAAAAGTTTCCTGAAGAAAAGGAAACTTGAGCTGTCCCCTGGAAGAATTGTTATGACATAGATTGCCTGAAATGAAGAAAAATATTCTAGTTCAAAGCAACAACAGGAATAAAGGTATGAAGGCTGGAATAAACACGTCAATTGTACAGAGCCTGTATAAGTCCTGGGGTCCTTATCCCAACTCTCATTCTCACAGAAGTTTCAGGTTCCTGAACAAGACAATGTCTCCCCTTAAGGGTTCCAGCAGGTACCCTTTAGCAAGTCAGAGTAGTGGTGCTGCTGGTTCTCTAATGCCTCAACTCAAGCCTCCACTGGTGTGCTTCACCACCCCTTCCTCAAAATATAAGTTATCCCTTGAGAATCATTGTAGTCAACCTTAAATAGTTTTTTAAAAAGCATGTTTACTAAGGTAGTATAGGAAGAAGAGTTGGTAGAAAACATCCACTCCAAAAATCTGTGACATAGTTGGCCATAAGTACATACAGAGTCTAGGGGGAAATGTGCTCAAACTTAGAGAGTACATAAGGCAGAGGTCATTGGTAGCCCCTTTGTCCTATTCATAGGTTATTCAAGAAGTTCTTCTTAGTCATGATTTAGTTTCTTTGCTGGCCTCCTTATGGAGCCATGCATATGCATCCCATTTGCCCTTGCTTCTCAATATAAACACTGTTATCAGTTGATCTAGAGAAGTCGTAAGGACACTAATGGGATGTCCAACATCTTCCTTATACTTTGACGCTTATGATGTGCTCTTCTATCCAAAGCGGGTAGAAGGGAGGGAAGAGCTGCAAGGCCAACACTGAGCCCTCTTGTTCCCCACTCTAGACAGTTCTATCTCAGGAGTTTTACTAGGAACACCATGCTCTCTCCAATTTCTGGAATGACTCTGGTTCTAACTAGCTTGACAATTTATGACAAAACCCTGGAGTGTGGCCAAGTTTCCTCAGTGTAGCCAAAAATGATTCTTGTGCAATGTCACTCCAGTTTTAGGATTTGTTTGTACTTTGTCAAAAGCCTATGATGGATTGATTGGACATCTTATCATTTACTTTAAGTGGGGTAGGTTGTCAACTGATTTACTCAATCAACCCAAACTTATATGTATAAGGTAGTGAGGACACTGTTTGGGTTGTATTGGAGGGTGTTTGTTGGGGAGAAATAGTATCCAATTCAATCTACTCTTCAAGGAATTCACATTTTACTGGGGGCAGGAGGAGCCAGAATATAAGAAGATAAATATATATGTACATTATAATTTGAGGAGGGAAAAATTGTTAATGAGGAGGGATTATTAAAGGCTTCTTATAGGAGGTAGTAGATTAGTTGATCCTTGAAGAAAACTCAGGATTCTAAGAGACTAAGGTAAGGAGATAGCCTTTTCTAGGCATGGGGGACAACTTGAACAAAGGCACAGAGTGAGGAGATAGAATGATCAGTGTGTCAAACAATAAGTGCGCCGTTTTGTCTGGAATGGGAAGTATGTGAAGGGGAGTATTAGGGATTGGGAGAAAGCTGCCTCTTCTCTCCTCTGTATTGAGATGATCAAAGGGAAGAACTGGAGTCAGCTCTGGGTAAAATCATAAAGAGATGAAATTTCTCTTCAAGGCCTCTTGACCTCCTCTTCTAGGAGTGTCATTGTATGGAACCCAGTGCTCTGTCTAGGGCTACCTCCACCTGCCTTATCACCATGTTAGTCCACATGATCTTACCCCCTTAATGAGGCACTTTATGATTTCCATATAATCTCTTCCTCCATCAAAACTTACCCACCCTATGTTTAACTCAGGCTCCCTTCTTAATTCTTGCTATGTGCTAGTGGATACTAAAGGCCTACTTTCTTATTTCTCCCAAGGGAATATTTGCCTTATACTGTGGCCTACATTGGAGAGTTTCTTAGCCCAAAGGAACATCTCCATAGTTGGACTATCAGGCACCAAAACAGTAGATAAAGTTCAGGGGAGGGCTTCCTCTTCTCCTCTTTATGCTGTCTTGAAAATAGTATTTATTTAGCAAATATTTGTTGAATGAATGAAAAGAATATTTGGGGAGCAGAGGAAATTTGTGGCATCACTCAGATCACACTTAGTAGGTAGATGCCTGTTTTAACTAAACATAATGTAGGCCTTGGGGATGAAGTTAAACTCTGACAGGGAGTGCTCTCTTGGTACTTCATTAAGAAGTTAATTTTCTTTTTGACTCAGTGACTTAGCTACACATCATTACCTTTGCCCATCTGCTGCCCTTCAAGCAATACTCCTGTAAAGAAAGACAAGGATAGTAGATAGCACAATAGTCAACTAACTGCTGTAGAGTTGACCCATTTATTTTTTGTTTCAAAATACTTCTGAACCCTGTAATGGGCAATTAAGCACACCAGTGGAGGCTTGAATTGAAGGCATTAATTGGACCCAGAGCAACTATTATGGAAGGAAAAGACTTTATGTAAATCACCTTGGAACTTTCTCAGTAACCTTCAATCATTCTCTCCCTCATTGTCATGAGCAAATATACTGACTGGAGTTGCAATCTTTGCATTTGGAAAGTGAAAGGAGGAAGTAGTTCTATAAACTATGTACATGCCATTTTTATCACTGCAAAGTCATAGGAAAGAATCACTTGAGTTTAGAAAACTTCTGGGCTCTTCAGTCTGCCAAAAGGTGGTATCTATGATGCCAATTGACTAATAGGCTAGCCAATATCCTGGTTCCATTTTAGTATTACTCCTCAAGAGAAACCACCTATATCTAAAATTAGAATGAGTAATCCTGGGAGATAAGCAGAATATGTCATAACTGGAACGAAATTTTTTGTTCCTTGTAAATAGAATTTCAGGCAAGGATGAACATATCGCAAAAGTATTTTGAGGGGGATTGAGGCCAAACCTGACCACATGGTGTGATATGAGGCATGCCACAAGGCCTTGGGAACAAATGGCCTTTCCCTGACTGTTAGTGGAGATTTATGTGGTTATGACTGTTTGTGTTATTGTGAATTAGAAAAGGCTTTGGGTGAACATTTCCCTATTGTGGAGAGGCTAACCATGACTCAGTCTAAACCTGGTGAAGTGGATGAAACCAGAAACACAGCAGGGACAAGTGTGGAATGTTAATTGGGCCCAGCTGGTATGGTCCAGCCAAGTCTTTCAAAAAAGGGACAGTCTAGGAAAGTTGCCAACTTTGAATCAAAGGAATTAAAACTGAGCTTGAGGAGAGGACAAGGTGAAGATATTCAGAGTCTTTTCAGGAGGTAGCATGAGGCTGTATTTGGGACACCTCCTCTTACATATAGGTCCTCCAGAAGGTTTAAGGTACTCTAGGTATTCATAAAACTCAGAATACAATTCATGAACCTCCACTTATATAGATATTTATTTATTTTTTGTCAATCAGAGGACATAATTAGTTCAAAGTAAAGCTGTTTAATAAGATGGCATTGCAAGAAAATCAACAATAGGGTATTTTTCTTAGTGGAAAGGAAGAGTGGACTATATAGGGATTGTGTTTTGGGGCACAGATGTAAAGAATACTCACAGACATGACAAATGATTGGAGGAACACACTGGCAGGGAACATTTGCAGTCAAGGCACACACATGGAGAGGTAACAACATCATCTTACTATTCTCTGAGCTGCCTGTGCCTTTCTTGGCAATTCATTACTGACTTTCCACCAAGTGTCCTGTGTTTTCATTGAATACATATTTGCTGAACTCTGTTACCAGCTTCAGGATTTCATCTCTTTAGATTTCTGCCCGGAGTCCAGTGTCCTTTCTACTATTTCACATGTTACTGGAGGCAGTTTGGTGGCACAGTGGATAAAGTGCTAGACCTGGCATCAGACCTGAGTTCAAATTCATCTTCAGACACTTATAGGGCAAGTCACTTAACTGCTGTTTGCCTCAGTTTCCTCATCTATAAAATAGAGATAATAAAAGTGCTTACCTTCCAGAGTATTGTGAGGATAAAAATGAGATAATATTTGTAAAATGCTTTGTAAACCTTAAAGTACTATATAAATGCTAGGTATTATTCTCATTATCATCTATTCTTTGAACTAGAATGGACTTTAGAGATCCTCTCATCCAACCTCCTTATTTTACAGATGAGAAAATTGAGACCCAGAGATAGAAAGTACCTTACTCAGTGTTCTATAGATAATGGTCAAGTTAGTCTTGAACCCAAGTTTCCTGATCTTTAATCCAGTATTACTTTTGCCACATCATACTGCCTCCCCCTGAAATGAACATGACTTATAGTATACAAAGAATGAGATTGATAGCACGAAAACCAGATATTGTCAATGTTAACTGTATTATCAAATGAGCTAATAGTTGTATAGCGATTAGCATGATGTCTTCACATGGTAACACTTAATAAATGTTTCCTCCCTTCTCCCACCTTGTTCCCCTTCTATTATAATGCCAGCTCACATAAGTGAGGCCAACAGGGTAACTGCAACCTAGAAGGTGTAGAAGAGTATCCTCCTTTGAGGGATTATACATTTTAGAAATCGGATTTCTTAGGGTAAAAAAATTTCTGATCTCATATCACTTAAGAAGCATTATGGTATAATGGATAGAAGGTTGGACTTGAAATTATGAAAGACTTGGTTCAAATCCTTTATTTAATATTTATTAATTGTGTAACTAGAGGCAAGTCACTTAACCATCTAAGAGGCCTAGTTTTCTCACATACAAAGTAGGAATCATGATGTCTATATCAACTTCATAGAGTTGATTTAAGATAATGTATGTAAAATACCTCGTACAGCCAAAAACTGGAAACAAGTGGGTGCCCATCCACTGGAGAATGGCTGAACAAATTGTCTAAATGAATTTAAAAGAATATTATTGTTCCGTAAGTAATGATAATTATGAGGAATTCCAATAAAGATGGGAAGATTGCTGTAGAAAAAAGGAAGCAGAGCCAATAGAACTATAGAGAAACCACTGTAATAATGGAAATGAATATAATAAAAGGCAGTAGAATTCAGATTAATCTCAATGAGTTATCTTGGTTTCAGAGAAGAGACAATGAAATAGATTTCCCTCCTCTCCATAGAGAGGTCAAGAGACTATGAAGTCAGAATGGCAAATGAGGCTACTTCATCAGTTGGCTTGGTTTTGCTTAACAGATTTTCTCTGTTACAAAGGAAGGGTTCAATGTCAGGGATCAGCGGTGAGTAGAATCAGGAAATGACTGTGATGTTAAAAAATAAAAGGATCAACAAAGTGTAGTGAGCAGAACCAGAACATTGTATATAACAACGGCAATGTTATACAATGCTCAACTGTGAAAGACTTAGCTACTCTGATCAATACAATGATCTCAGACAATTCCAAGGGACCCAAGATGAAAAATGCTATCCACCTCCAAAGAGAGAACTGATGAACTCTGAGTGCAGATTGAAGCATACTCTTTTCATTTCCTTTATGTTTTTTGCTTTTTATTGCCTTTTTTTTCAATATGGCTAATATGGAAATATGTTTTTATATGACTTTACATGTATAATTGATATCATATTGCTTGCTTTCCCTCAATGGATAAGGCAGGGATGGGAGAGAAGGAGAGAATTTGGAACTCAGAATTTTTAAAAAAATGAATGTTAAAAATAATTTTTTTGAAAAGCATCAATAAAACGAAAAAAATAGTTTGTAGGCAGATAAGGTACATAAACCTGAAAGTTCTACACAAATGATTGCTATTATCACCTCTTGGTGATAATAGGGTGAAACAATGTTTCTTTTTAAAATTCTACCTTTACTATTCACATTTCATCCATTTACTTAGATGTAAATGTACATATAGATGTGTTATAAATGTATGTATAAATGTATACACACATTACTATCAGTCTAGCTCCCAAAACAGTAAGCATATTATTTTATCTTATTTTATCAAAGATGGGAGAAAGAATATCTCATATTCATGTCATATTTCAACCTAAAGAAATTGTTTTGTTTTATTTACTTACCCTTGGACTCCAGAAGGAATTATTTTATTTTATTTATTTAAAGAGGCGGCTCTTCTTCCCAAGGCAAAGCACTCTACATACAAAGTGATATCCCATGCAATCTTGTCTTCTCCTACAGATTGCCCCATCATCCCTTTTCTCTTACTAATCTTCAGTCTCACCCTTTCTACTGATTGCTTCTCTGCTGTGTACAAACATCCCCATGTTCCCCTTATCCTCAAAAAAATCCCTTACTTGCTCAGTCTATCTCTGCTAGTTGTCATCCCATATCTCTCCTCTCTTTTGCGGCTAAATTATTAAAGAAGACTATCTGCAATGAGAGCCTTCATTTCCTTTCTTCTAATTACCTTCTTAACTCTCTGCAGTCTGGTGTCCACCTAACCATTTAACTGAAAACACTCTTTCCAAAATTATCAGTGATCTCTTAATTGATAAATCCAATGGCCTTTTCTCAGTCCTCATCCTTCTTGGCCTCTTAGCAGCCTTTTGTGATATCGATGACCTCTTTTCCTCGATACTCTCATTTTTCTAGGTTTTTGTGACACTGCTCTCTCCCCCTCCATTCTGTCTGACCACTCCTTTTCTGTATCCTTCACTGAAACTTCATTCAAGTCACACCTGATAACTGTGGGGTGACTCTCAATGCTCTGGATCCTTTTTTCTTCTTCCTCTATACTATTTCCTTTGTTGATCTCATCAGCTCCTATGGATTCAATTAACACCTCTATGCAGATGACTCTTAGATGTACTTATCCAGCCCTAACCTCACTCCTAACCTCCAAACTCAAATCTCCAACTGCCTTTTGGATATCTTGAATTGGATTTTAGTTTAGTTCGGTAGGTATCTTAAATTCAATATGTCTAAAACTGGACTCATCTTTCTCTTCAAACCCATCGATCTTCCTAAATTCTCTATTACTCTTTAGGATACCACCATCTTCAAAGTCACCCAGTTTCTTACCTAGGAATCATCACCATCTCCACATTCTCTCTTGCCACCACTCCCTCATATTCATCTGTTGCCACATCCTATCGATTTTACCTTTGTATTATCTCTCATATACATCTCCTTCTCTCTTCTAACACTGCCACCACCCTGGTACAGGTGTTCATCACTTCATGCCTGGACTATTGAAATAACTTTCTGGTTGGTCTCCTTGCCTCAAGTCTTTCTCCACTCCAGTCCATCATCCACTCAACTGTTAAATTGATCTTCCTAAAGCACAGGTCACCCCTCTATTCAATAAACTCCAGTCATTCCCTGTTATCTCCAGGGTCAACTATAAAATCCTCTGTTTGACTTTTAAAGCCCTTCATGAACACTTTTCTTACACCTTACTCCCCTCCCTGTATTCTACTATTCAGTGACATCTTTACTGTTCCTCACAAATGGCACTCCATCTCCTAACTGTGTGATTTTAACTGGTGACTGTCCCCCAAGCCTGGAACCTAGTGTGTCTCATTTGTACATGGTTGTTTGGATGTGTTTTCCCCCATTAGAGACTGTGAGCTCCTTAAGAGTAAGGACTATCTTTTGCCTTTCTTTGTATTAGTGTTATATCTGGCACGTAGTTGGCACTTAATTTGCTTGTTGATTTGATTTGACTATTTGTTTGTGGACTCCAAAATGTGCTAAGATAACAAAGAATCATAGAATTCGGAGCTAGAAGGGTCTCTGTGGCCATTTTGTTACAGAGTATTCTTAGTTCCTCCTACTGTCAGGGATTATATTATGGTGGACATGTCGATGATACTCATCAACACACCAACCAGAGAAAGTTAATATTACAAAGTGTCTCCAATGTCAAAATTTTCTCAAGTTAAATTTTATTTTAACTTTCAGATCCATATTCTCTTCTTTCCACCTCTTTGCCCCACTACTTACTATGGATTTTGTTTGTTTGGAACACAATGTGTCTAAAAAGGCAAAATATGAAATAAAACTAGAAAAGTAGATTGGAGCTATAGAGAGCCTTTAATGGCAGTGTAAACAATGTGTATTTTAACCAGTAAGCAATGCAGCCATCAATCAGCAAGAATTTTATTATGTTCCTACTATGTAAGGGGCATAGCATTAGGTGACAGGGCTACAAAGACAATAAATAAAACAATTCCTATTCAAGAGGAGGTTACATTCTAATAGGGAAGACAAATACATACATATATATTTATATAAAGGATACAGAGGCAACAAATTAAGAATAGTTAAATGCAAGGTAGTTTGAGAAAGGGACCTTTAGCAGTTGTAGGGATCAGTAATGGTTTCCTATAGAAGATAGTGCATAAGCTGTGTCTTGAAAAAAGAGATGCTTGGGGGGCAGCTAGGTGGTGCAATGGATTGAGCTCCCGCCTTGGAGTCAGAAGGACCTGAGTGCATATCTGGCCTCAGACACTTGACACTAGCTGTGACCCTGGGCAAGTCACTTAACTCGGATTGCTTCACCAAAAAGAAAAAAGAGATGATTTAATGAGGCAGAAATTAGGAGGAAGTACATTCCAGACTTGGACAATGACTAGTGAAAAGACACAGAAATGGAAAAGGGAGTACTGTGTGTAAGGAATAGAGAGAAGACTGCTTTGGTTGGACTGCAGAGAGTGGGAAAGAAAATGAGATATAATAAGACTGAGAAGATAGGCTAGGGTCAGGTTGTGCAGGGCTCTAAAAGCTGAACACAGAAGTCCACATTTGATCCTAGAGGCAATAGGGGGTTACTGAAGTTTATTGAGTAGGGGAATGACATGGTCGGAGTTTCATTGAAGGAAAATCACTTAAGCAACAATATGGAGGGTGAATAGGCATGGAGTGAGACCTGAAACAGGAAGAACAATAAGGGAGCCATTGCAATTGTTCAGGTGACAAATGATTGCTGCCTCAGCCAAGGTGGTAGCTCCAGGAATAGAGAGAAGGAATTGGACTGAGAAACTTGAAGACAGAAATGGCAAGATCTGGTGACTGATTGGATATATAAGGTGACAGCAAGGGAAAAGTTAAAGATAATTCCTAGATTACAAACCTGGAAGACTGAAAGGATAGTGTCACCTTTGACAGAAAAAAAAAATAACGTTTGTAAAGGGGTGGGAGGTGGGGGAGTTGAATGTAGTAACTCCAGCTGTTCTTACTTTATAGCATTACTGCAAGTATAGATAATAGAATAATGGACATGACAGTGATTTAAATTTTATAAATTAATCTTATTATTACAGAAATTAAGTATGATAGTATCATTTTGGACATGGCTAATGTGGGAATTTGTTTTCTTTGACTATGAATATTTGTTGCCGGGGTTTTGTTTTTCTTTTTATTCTTAATTGGGGGTGAGAGTGAGAGAAAATAAATACTTGTTAATTGAAAAAAAATTAAACTTAATTTAAAAAGAAATTAAGCCTGATTGAACTTCCCTTAACTTTCACTCACCTCAGAGTAATGAATGAACCAAATTAGTTCTTTTGTACTGTATAAGCCTTTAAAAAAATGATTTCTCTGGGACCTGATCCTGGTTAGATCACTGCAGGAAAAAGGTCCATCAATTAATTACATCCTCCTCCTGACCAATTCTTTCTCTCTTCCTCCTTTCTCTTCCTTTTCTACTCCCTCCCCCTGACCCCCACCATAGCCTGAATATGCATTCAATTTTTACTTTGAAGGCCTTGTATGGAAAGCTCCATGCTCTGGAAACAAAATTATCAAAGGCAAATGTCAGGCACCAGCATCTACTGAAATAGAAATATTTTCTTTTTTCTGTCTTACCAAAGACAGCTTGACTGAAATCATCACCTTTATAGGCAACTTGGGCTAATGGGAAACGGTGTAAATGCATTAGCAATTCTGCACAGGAAGCTCTCTTTCCTCTACTGCTTGACAAATTTGGTGCATCTTTGTTTATAGCACTCTGCCAGAATGGTGGAAGACTTTTCCTCCATGATTAGTGTCAGAGTACTGAGTGGTCAGGAAACAGAAAGCATTTTGATTCTGGGAGATATAAAGCTATCATGGGTGAAGAAAAGATGAGGCATATGCTTGTTTCTATGGAATGGAAAGGACTGTGTTATTGCCTTGCGTGTAAGCAGGAATTATTATTAATAACAGTAAAGTCGGATTGTAGTAATTAGCTAAGTACCTTTTTTCCCCAAGGACCTTTATCAATCAACAAGCATTTATTAAGCGCCAACTACCTGCCAGGCACTATGCTTGGCTCTACATATACAAATACAAAGAATGAAACCATTCCTACTTTTAAGAAGCTTATCAGGGAGATGGTAAGATGTATATCTATATCTATATCTATACATATGTATATATACACACATATATATGTATATATACATATATATAAGTATTTGTAGAATAAATACAAAATAAAGTCAAGATAGCTATGTAAAAGGTACTTAAGAGCTTTGCAGACATTTTCTTATTAATTAATAATCAATAAGAATTTATTAAGTTCCTCTTTTGTCTCAGGCACTGTGCTAGGTTCTGGGGATATAACCACGAAAATGAAAAATCCCTGTCCACAAAGAGTTTACATTTTATTCGGGAGACAACATATATAGATATAGACCAACCATATAAAAGGTAAATAAGAATTTCTCTTAATTTTGGGAAGGCACTGCACTAAACATTTTACAAATGTTATTTCATTTGCTCCTTACAACATCATTGGGCAACAGATATTATTATCTGCATTTTATTGTTGAGGAAACTGAGACAAACAGATTAAATGACTTGACCAGGGCCACACAGCTAGTAAGTAATTGAAGCTAGATTTTAACTCAAATCTTCCTGACTCCAGACGCAGCACTTTATCCACTGCCCCACTAAGCTGCCTAGATGGTAGTCCTTTAGCTGCCTTGAGAGAGTACATTCCAAGAAAAGACACAGAGATGGTATGTGATATGTTATATGGATTGAATAAAAAGAAGGCCTGTTTGTCTGGACCATAAAGCGTAAGAATGGTAATGTATACAATGTGAGTCATGAAGCACTCCATGGATATAAGTTATTACAATGATGATCACAACCTGTCTTTTTAGTCAATTACATTGTAAGTCCTAGATATCAGGGATAAAATCTTTGCATCCTGCATACTACCCACCTAACACAATGCCTACGCACTCTGTACATATTAGCTATGAGTTCCCTCAACTTTCCTTGATCACTCCTCAAAACTTAAAATCATATCTTTCTCTATTCTCTCTTTCAACTGTAGAAGAAAAAGTATCCTTTTCTCTTTTCTCCTCATTAAGGCTAATTCTTTCACAAGCCACTCTGATTTCAGTTCCTCCCATTTCCCCATTAGAATTTAAGTCCCTCAAGAGCTGTGACTATTTTTGCCTTTCTTTGTATCCCCAGCATTTAGCATATAAGACCAGTACTTAATATATGCTTGCTGGCTGACTGACTAACATCCTCTAGGACCATAGTGTAGTAATCATAGCCTTGGAGGACTTTAGAAGTCATTTAGTCTAACCTGCACATGAATGGAAATTCACCCTACAACTTCCACCCTGTAACAAGTCATCATCAAGCTTCTGAATAAAGACTTCCAGGGTTGAGAGATCCATTATTTCCTGAGGTGTTTCTTGCCATGAATCTTGAATCTCTTTCTTTCCATTACTTCATTCCCATCTACCTACAAAGATTCCTCATCAGTAAAACAAGGGAGTTTTAACTAGATAATTTCTAACATTCCTTTCAGCTTTAAATCCTAGATGGCTGGTGATGCAGTAGATGCAATGCTGGGCCTGAAGTCAGGAATTTCTAGGTTCAAATCAGTCCTCAGATACTTACTAGTTGTGTAGCCCTGAGCAAGTCACTTACCTCTGTTTGTCTCAGCTTTCTCACGTGTAAAATGGATATAATAATAGCACCTATTTCACAGGGTTGCTGTGAGATAATATTTGTAAAAATGCTTTACAAATCTTTAAATACTAGCTATTATTATTATTCAATCATATGAACCTATATATTCAGGTCTCTCCCAACTTAGAGATGACTTCCCTTGACTATACTACCCCTTTCAATTATTATCCCATCTCTCTCCTTACTGTCAACGCCAAGCATTTCCAAATGTTTTTAATTATAAATTTAATTATCAGTAAACCCAAATACTCTAATACACAAATAGGAACAACAAAAAAAGATAGTATTCAAAGCCATAAATATTATTTATAGTTTGGTTTCTTAAAGTGTATATTAACTTGTATATATAAAATGAATAGCAGTAGGGAACAAGCAGGCTTTTACAAGTGGTATTTAATAATGGATCAGATCTTTACCATTTCACAATTTACTGAAAAATGTAAAGAGCACAAATGCTTATTTTTTATTGACTATAAAAAACCCATTTAATTTGGTAGAATAAAACATGGTCTTACAGACTCTTTGACAACAAGGTGTATCTCCATTCTTACATCAAAATTATTCAATATTCCTTGGAAGATATAACAGAAATAACCATGTTTAGTGACTCTCTGATCATAAACATTAGGTGAGACATGAACAGGGAGATGTATGCACATGAAAGGTATTTATCACTGAGATCCAGCCTGGAGTCCAGGAGTAAGAGGTTTCCCTGTATATAGTGAAATCTTCCAGTTGCTCCTATTTGTGAACAACATTGAGCTGATTGCATCAAGCCCCAGAACATTGGAAAGGCTCCCAGAAAGAGATCTGTAGTCATTCAAAGAATTTGGTCTGTCCAATTGCATAGAAAGACCAAGTGGATGAAGAATACCTAGTGCTCAGATTTCAACATGCATTTGGATAGATACCCTATAAAATCTGACCATCAGTATGTAGAACTGGGATAGACAGATGGACAATGAGTTGAATCTAGAGTTGAACAGGAGGAGAGTGGACTGGATTGCCTTTGGGAACTTGCTAAGTGTCTCTATTGACTATAAGCTTCCCATGAAAGCTAAGGCACATCTTTTTAATACTAATATTTCATCAATATTGCTATATGTCAGGAAGACATGGAATATAGCTGCTTCTGAAGAATAAAAAATGAGTACCATGGAGAAAGGCAATAACAACATGCATAGTATGTGGTAAGTAGTCTATAACATAACCAATGAGGAAACTCTAATGAAAAACAGATGTAAAAGATATCACCAACAAATTGCAAAATAAGAAGAGATAATGGGCTGGGCACACAGTAAGAATGAGGGATGACAGATGGACACTGGGAGTGTTCTATTGTTGATCTTCCTCCTTCTTACTACGACAGGACCAATGACATGATGTTGGGGTCAAGGTACAGTGTGTTCAACTGTGTCTGATCAGTCCAATACAAGCTCAAAAGGCTGTACCATAGTTCAGGCACAAATAGTCCATTTCAACATTTGGAATGGAGATGTCTCTAGATTTTCACATCTCCCATTTCCTTTGGACTACTATGATTCTGCTTTACCATCACAATATAAAGTGAAAGGAAAAACTCCATGGTGAAGTTTTGAGAGGACATGAGCAAGAGGTACATAAGATGGTCAAGCTTGGATTGTTTTTTTCAGGGGCATTGTTGAAGAAAACTCCCAAATCAGTGTGATATATTAAATTTATAATATATCACTCATAATAAAGTAATAACAAAAGCATCCAGTTAATTCCCATATCTCCTTCTGAACTTCTTTCTTTGTTCTGTCATTTTTAGGCCATGGATTGCCATTATTAGTAACAACAATTTTGGTAGCAGGTGATATGGAAATGAAGTGGCTGCTCCTGCCATGTACCATCCCACATCAGAGGCCTCTTTTACTACACAACCTGCTCATTTTTTCATTATCATAGGCCTTTCTATCTTCCACTCAGAACAACAAAGTGGGACATATCTAGGAGACACTATTCCAGAGTTATCTTGACATCAGATTTCAAATTAGAACCTTGTGGACAACTAGAGCTAATCTATAAGCTTCTCTATACTTTGTACTTCTCTTATCCCATGGCTAGCACATTTTTGCCTGCTGCTGTCCTTATCCCTGTGATCCAGTTGCTATCTGCCCAGGTAAAAAAAACCCTTTACCCTGCTACTTATTCCTATCTAATTGAGCTTTCTCCACTTTTCCATTCATTTCCTTTTCTTTCCTTCCCTTAAACTTCACCTCCTAGACCTCCTGTTTTGTCACTAAGAATATTCTATTGATCCTAGATCTCTGACTCTCATGCTTTTTCCATTTTCTGATGCTACAGAAACTTGGATTTCTCCATAAATCATCTCATTCTGGCCATCCTCTCCACTGTAGCCTCCTAATGCTTTTGTCATGGCTTCCAACACACTAGACCAGAAAGAGGAATCAGCATAATTTTTGTTCTCCATTGCCATGTCTAGACTCTCTCTTTGCCTCCATCACTCATCAGTCTCTTCTCCTTTGAAATTCATTCTACCCAACTCTATCACCCCATTTAGATTCTTGTTGCGATCATCTGAGAGGTAATGGTATAGTGGATAATGTTCTGAATTTGAAGTAAAAAAGACCTGGCTTCAAATCCCACCACTGACATTTACTAGCTGTATGACTGTAAGTATTTCATTAGTTTCTCTGAGCTTCAGTTTTCTTACCTGTAAAATGGGGATAACAATAATAGAGTTATCATCATAGGGTTGTTTGGTTCCAATGGGATAATATACATAAAGTAGTTTGCATATTTTAAAAAGTCCTAGTCAAGTATCAATTATTTTTACTGACCTCTAAATTGCTCTCACTCCTTTCTCAAGGATCTTAGCAGCCGACTCATGGTCTTCCTCAGCACCCCAATTCCTTCCTTCATCTTTTATGATCTTAATATCCACATTGTGTCCCTTACAACAATGGTGTCAAACTCAAATAAAAACGGGAGCCATTGAATTGTACATAAGAATCTTGGGTCACATATTCACACAGAAAAGTACACATTTATATATTTCTTTCTTTAGGAATATACAACACATTAGAATCAGATAGTAATTACATTTTCATCTGGTTTGGGACTCACTCAGGAGTGTTAGGGACCACATGCAGCCTGTGTTTGACATAACTGCCTTAGAATACTTAACTTAGCTTCCCAGTTCATCGTTGTCTTCAACCCCCATAATCTCCACATCCACTCTGTCTCAGCCACTCATAGGAGTAATCACACCGTAGCCCTCACCATCATCCAAAACATCACTTCCAAAATCTTCAACTCTAAAATTGTCCTCTCTCATCACAATCTCATATCCTTCCACCTCTTCCTCTGCCTCATTCCTCCTAAGTCTATTCTTTGTCATCATCATGACCTTCTAACCCCACATCCCTCCTTGTTCTTCAAGTCCAATACTTCTATTATGGCTTACTTTTCTTCCTTCAGTTTTGACCCTATGGCTAATTAGTTCAAGATGGTACTATTCTCCATTCTTGAATCCCTTGCTTTTATCTGTCTTTATTCCTAAGATTCCTGAATGCTTCTAAAGGAAAGTATGTAACTGTGATGACTCAATTGACCCCAAATTCTTTTTTTTAAATCTAATTTCAATTAGGCCCTCACTGCTGCACAGAAATCCTCATTTGCTCCCTCACACTTCCTACAGGAGGTTTGTCACATCTTACTCCTCGAGCTTCAATTATCACCTCTAATCTAATTCTCAGCAGATGATATTGCCTTAGCTTCCTTACATTACCTGTTCCGTATCTTAAAACATATCTATGTTGAAATCTAAACAATTTTAAAATAATATAAAAAAGATACTGGAATGTTTCATCTATCACAATTGTACAGAGGTAAAAATGCTTAGACGTTGAAAAAACAAAAGAAATACCAGAAGAAAACATTTTATTATATAAAAAATTGCTTTGCCTCCCCCCCTAAAATTGCATTCAGAATAAAAAGAAAACCAAATAAGAAAAAAATTTGCCACATTTTTTTTTAAAAGCCTAACTTTGGGGTAGCTAGGTGGCCCAGTGGATAGAGCACTGGCTCTGGAGTCAGGAGGACCTGAGTTCAAATCCAACCTCAGATTAGACACTTGACACTTACTAGCTGTGTGACCCTGGGTAAGTCACTTAACCCCAATTGCCTAAAAAAAAAATCTAAAATAATCAATGAAATGCAAATTAAAACAACTCATATTTCAATCTTTCATCCATTAAGTTCCCCAGAGTACTTAAAAACATTAAAATCAAACCTGGCAAGTGTATGAGGGAAAAGGGAGCTACAGGAATATTTGAGGAGGGAAAGGATAGTAACATCTGGAGAAATCAGGAAAGACTAGACAGACAAAATACCACCTAACTTAAGCCTTGATGGAAGACACAGAATTTGAGAGGCAAAGATCAGAAAGGGGTGTGTTTCAGGCAAGGCAGATAGATTGTACAAATACATGGAGGTGGGAGATGGTATAAGGATACTTAGCATTTATATAGCTCTTTAAGGCCTGAGAAGTGCTTTAAATATGTAAATTCATTTTAGGAAATGGCTGCTATTTCATTTTGGTTGGAACTTAGAGCACAGACATGTAGAGGAGTGATATGAAATAAACTGGGAAAAAATTAGGCTGTAGCCAGGTTGTGAAGGTTTAAATCCAAGGCTAAGGAGTTTGCATTTAATCCTAACAGTGACAGGAGCAGGAGAGTAACATTCTTAAGATACTGTGTTTTAGGAAGATGATTTTGGCAACAAATGAAGGATGGATTAGAGAGGAGAAAAGTTGGAAGCAGGAAGATCAATTAGAAGGCTATTATAATAGTATAGGCAAAAGGTGATGGGAACCTGAACTTTCTCCTGAGTTCCGATTATTAGTCTCCAAATGCCTATTGGACATGTTACCTGGATATCCTACTGGTATCTCCAACTCAATTTGTCCGAAACAGAACTTATCCTTCTCCCAGCTAATTTGATCCTCTGCTATAAACTTCATGATTTCTGTTGCTGGCACTGCCAGATTTGAAACTCCAGAGTCATGTTTGAATCTTCTTTCTCCCTTAGTCCCTATATTCAATCTGTTGCTAAGTCTGACACTACTCACCTCCAGAACATATCTTATTTTTGTCCTTTTTTCCCCATTCACTCAACTACCATCCTACTATTCTATTAAAACCAATCTCTTTCAAAGATCATCTCTTAATCACCAAATACAATGGTGCTTTTTCAGTCCTTACCCTCCTTGACCTTTCTGCATCATTTGACACTGTTGAATAGTCCTTCCTACTGAAATTTCTCATTTCTTGGCTTTAGGAAACAAATTCTCCTGGTTCCCTGTTTCATTCTCTAATGGTTTCTTCTCTGTCTTATTACTAGCTCCTCATCATGCTTCACGCCTGGTAAGAAGGGTGTTCCTCAAAGCAAGGTTCTGATCTTGGCCCTAGTCTATCATCCCACTTCATGCTTTCCCTTGTCAATTTCATTCACAACCATTTTTTTCAACTACCACATATATACAGATCATTCGCAACACTCCATCTCCAGGTCTTATCTTTCTTCTCCATTCCAGAGAGTCATTTTCAATTGTGTAACGTACATTGCCAACTAGAAGTCCTATGTACTCCTCAAACTCAACACATCTAAAACCAATCTCGTTATCTTTTCCCCTAAACCTATTCTTCCTCCTGACTTTACTATTTCCATCAATGGTACCATCTTGAGGTTATCTTTAATTCTCTCCTCACCTCTCATACCTCTTCAAAATCTCTCATCTCTTACCTTTCCTCACTGTTCTTACTGACACTAACCTAGTGCCCATCCTCATTACCCCAAGTCTGAATTCATACATCTATAATGCAAAGGTGGGGGGCAGTTAGGTGGCGCAGTGGATAGAGCACTGGCCCTGAAGTCAGGAGTACCTGAGTTCAAATCCAGTCTCAGCCCAGGCACTTGCCACTTACTAGCTGTGTGACCCTGGGTAAGTCACTTAACCCCAATTCCCTATGTCATGAATGAATGAGAATGAACAAGGGAATGAATGATATCTATAGATGTATGGCAGACATTATGTTGAAGGAAAGTCTTTGCTGATAGTTTTGCTCTATTTTTTTTTGAATCAACAAACAATGAATCAAATTTTTTTTTGATTTTAATTTTTTTCTTTTTAGGCAGGGTCACACAGCAAGTTAGTGTCAAGTGTTTGGTCTGAGTCTGAGACTGGATTTGAACTCAGGTCCTCCTGACTTCAGGGCTGGCACTCTATTCACTGTGCCACCTAGCTGCCCCAAATGTTTTTTTTTTTTTGGTAATCAATAAATAAACACAATGGGTATTATAGTCTCTCAATTATAGTCTATTGTAATCTCTCAATCAGAAAAAGTATACCTATTCTCTTCTTCTTCTTTTTTTTTTGACTAGGTAATGGGGTTAAGTGACTTGCCCAGGGTCACACAGCTAGTAAGTGTCAAGTTTCTGAAGCTGGATTTGAATTCAGGTCCTCTTGACTCTAGGGCTGGTGGTCTATCCATTGTACCACCTAGCTGCCCCTCTTCTCATTTTTTGAACAAGGATAACCTTTATTTGTCCATGTGCTAGGTCCTTAAAATTTTCTGAAGAATAATACCTGTTTTAAACATGTAAATGCTGATTTTTAATACATGGAGAAAGTCTTTTCTTGTTTCATGAAATTCAACATTTATCTTAAACACTCAATATAGAGTGACAATTTTCTCATATCCCTTCCATGATTTCTAGAAGAGAATAGAATGTAGCAGCCATTTCTAAATAGCTATTCTTATTGGCCAGTCAGGCTGCTGGCTTCTTATTGCAAGGCTGTTAGACAACTGAAAAGCCCTTCTGTCTAGAGGCATTTCAAGTGGATTCAAAGGGTTCTTCAAAGGACTCCAATTAGCAGTTCTGGGTTATCATCAGATGGTAACACATTTCACTAGTGGGCTCTCAGCCATATCTGTCACTGGCAGAGACACTTGAAAGTCTTCGGTGAGCAAGCAGCTATTCTGGTTATTGTAATGAATAAGAGCCACTTTTTCTGGTTGACAAAAGAATCTGCTGCTCTAGACTTCCTGTCCATCAAGAGGTGGGTGTGGGAGGGGAGGAGGGAGCATACAGCAAGATTTTCAATGACATCTTTTAAAAACAGACATACATAACACCTGTTAAAGTATGTCAACAAGCAGCATATTAAAAGGATCAAATTCTTTCCCAGTTGTACTACCAGGTTTGCTTTCTCTAACTTTTCCACAAATAGAAACTACTTTGAGGTTGTCATAACTAATGAGCACAAATTGATCTGCTAATATACAGACAGACAGATAGATATAGATATAGATATAGATATAGATAAAGATATAGATAAAGATATAGATAACTAAGGCCATCGGCAGACAATCCTACTAACCTATAATTGGTGGAAATGTAAATTGGTCCAACCATTCTGGAAAGCAATTAAAAATTATTATATGAAGGTAACTAAAATATCCATATCCTTTCATCCAGAGATCCCACAACTAAGCATTTACCCCAAGGAGTTCAAAGATAAAAGGCTCCAAATACACCAAAATATTCATAGCAGAACATTTTGTAGTATCAAGGCATTGGAAACAAAGTAGATGTCTATTAATTAGAGATAACTAAACAAATTATGGTAATGAATGTAATGGACTATTATTCATCTCAGAAAAAGACAAATAAGAAGAATTCAAAGAAGTAAAGATTTATACCAACTGATTCAGAGTAAAGTAAGAAGTACCAGGAAAACAATTCCACAAAGTTTCGTAATGTAAATGGAATGAGCAAAAAAAACCTTAAAGTGAATATCATATAGTTACGATGAACAAGCTTGGCTCCAAAGAATAGATGAGAAAATGCTCCTCCTTCCTTCCTTTCCAGAGATTACACGTGAGGGACATTGAATATATTGACAGACTTGGCTAGTTTTGCTTTACTGTTTTTCTGTCTTTTTTTACTCTTTGTTACAAGGGATGGCTCAATGGATAGGGGAGAGTAGAGAGATATGTTGGAAAATAAAAGTGGTCTTTTAAAAGAAAAGCTATTAATAAAAATTAAAACAGTAAAAAACAAAACCAAACCAGAAACTTCCCTCCTACCACTTTTTTATAAGCATGACCCAATAGTCTGTCAGAGCTGGAACCTAGTCTAATATATTCTTTAAAGGTAGGGAAAATGAGACCCAGAGACAGTACTTGATAAGTCCAAGGTTAGACAGGTTTTTATTTGTTAAGTTGAATCTATAATCTGATTTTCCTAATTCTCAGGCTAGGGTACTTTTTACTACCTCCAAGTTGCCTTTCTTTCAGTAATGAGTAGTAGAGTATACAAAGGTCGAAATATAAACTAGACAGACAATAAATGATATGTTTAACTTCTAAAGCATTGCTTTTAAATAAATTCTATAACAGAAAAAATGTTTTATCTTCATATAATGGGATCAATATAGGAAATGAAAAGTCTATTCACAAAAGTTAGTCCAGAGTCCTGTAGCCAACACAGATGATCTCTAAGGGCTCTTTCAGCTCTAGAATTCTATGAATATATAGCTAAAGGTGTCTTTTGTTTACCACTTCTATAATTATATGATTCAACATTCAATTTAAATTAGGAAAAAGCTACTACGTTCTCCTACTTCATCCTAAGAAATCCATGAAGATATTTTCATGACAAGTTGAAGCATTGGCCTGGTTCTTCTTGGGGTAACTTTTAACTTCCCATTTATGATTGGGCTACAACCAGTGGTCTGATGGTGTTTAACAACCAGCTCTCCAAAAATGCATGATATGCTTTAAAATTTAATTTACTATATTAACATTTTCCCCCAACACTTTCTTAAATCTAGTCAATTGAGAAGAAAAAATAAATCAAGCCCTTTTATGTAGTATTTATGTAGTATTATGTAGAATTTGCCAAATTCTGAAAATTTAATAATCAGCTCTCTCAGTACCCTATAGGAACTACCTCCAGCACACACCTGGACCACCCAACCTTCCTAATCTTTCTCATCCTCTGTAAAAGTGAAGTAATTAGATTAGAGAGGTAATGTAGTGGCACAGTAGAAGAGTAGCTTCAGAATTGGTAAGAGGTTTCAATCTTGCCTCCAGCACTTACTAGTTGTGTGAATGTTGGCAGGTCACAACTTCTGTGATCTTCTGCTTCCTTATCTATAAAATGGGGTTAACAATGCTTCTGGTGCTTACCTCAAATGAAATTATGTATTTAAAAATGCATTGCAAATATATTTATTTAAAATGTTATCTATTGTTATTAGATAATCTATTAGGTCTCTCTCAGTTTATTGCAGTATAATTTTTTTCTTTTTTCTTCCCTAACCTCAAATCGATCAGAGTTAAATTGCTAAGACTATTTGAACTACTCTGTATCATCGGTTATCTCTATATTTGATTTAACCCAGAGCACACTTCTCAGAGGTGTCTGTAGCAGAAATTGATATTTTACCAAAGGGTCCCTCTAGGGACCAGGAAGAGTTAGTGCGGCATTCATCTGTGCACAATTTCTAAATTTAGACGCTGAAATAATGTGACTCAGCATATACCACTATAAGCATGTTAATTGAGATTGTAATTACAGAAAAAAAGTTGAAAAACCTTGTGAAATTACTTCACAGACATTTCTCTGAAATGTTTTAGTACACCTACAAACTATGAAAGGGAACTTGTTGACATTAGCATGGGGCTGCAGCAGAAACCCTGGACTTGGAATCAGGAAACCTGGATTTGATACCCAGTTCAATCACAAATGAGCTGTGTGACCTGAACCATTCACTTCATCTATCTAGGCCTTGGCTTTTAGCTCCAGTAAAATAATAAGGCTGAACTAGATCATGCCTATGATCCTGTCCCACTCTAACATTTCAAGAAGCTTTCCATAGTTTGTGGAAAGCATCAAAAGTTATGTCATACAATTTTGTTACTACGAGAGTGTTACAAATAATTTAGGGATCAGAGATGACAAAAATGTCATTTCATATAATTTCACAGATAAAGAGACCTCAGAAGCCATTAAGTTTAACTTGTGTCTGAACAAGAAAAGAAATAATACCATAGCACCTCCAACATCCAACTACTGCTTGAAGGAAAAACTCCAGTGAAGGAGACACTCATGTCAGGACAGCCCATTCCAAAGTTGGACAGCTTTAATGCTAGGAAGGTTTTCCTTACATCTTACATCGAGCCAGATTTTCCTTTGTTTTATTTTCAGCATTTCTTTTGTTGTTGTTGTTGTTGTTCTATTTTAAAAGGGAGGGGGGATTCCCATTCATTTAATCAGCCAATGATGCTCAAGATGAAGCTTAGATATTTATCTCTGTACCAAAGGCATAATGGGGGTGTAGAGTCTTAGAAGTGGAAGAGTCTCAGATCATCTAGTCCCACCCTTATCTAAATTGAGAATCCTTTCTTTATGATACCCTCAACAAGTTGTTATCTGAAATTTTATAGATTTCCAGAGATGGGAAATGCAGTAGTTCCTGCTCTATCTTGCTATAAGCAAACAGTGTTTAATTGAGAAATCAGCTTAACAAATTTTGAGTACTTCATAGTACTTACCTCAATACTTCAGAGATTTATGATTTATCCATGTGGGTACTTCTTCCAGTGGCATAGCTTATGGCCTTTTTGTACCTTAGTAGGACTCATTGATTCTCTAAGGCAATCAGCGCCAATAGTCTCAATACTGGTAAATAACTCATCTATTTCATCTACATAATGCTTTTCAAAAATGCTTTCACAAATACCACACAATATTTCATGGAATCACAGAATTAGAGTGGGAAGGAATGACCTTGGGCATCTAGCTCAAACCATATACAAAGGAAATTCACACTATAGCATATCCAACAAGGGGTAATTAGGTTTGAGGGGGAACAGCTCAAATTGTTAGGTAGCTTTTTTCTGACACAACCATGAATTTACCTTTTGTCAATTTCTCCCCATTGCTCCAGGGTCTGCCCTCTGAGCTGTTTGACATACATTATCTCATTTGATCCTCAAAATAATACTGTGAGGTATGGAGGGCAGGTCTTATCTCTATTTATCCAGAGGAAGAAACTGAGGTTCAGAGAGATAAATGACCTGTAGAAAATAACAACTCATTCTTGGCAGAACCCAGACTAAAATTAACATCTTCTGATACCTAGTTCAGTGCTCTGTCCAAGATCAATAGCGAATAGCACAGAATAGATGGGAGAAGGCATACACTTGTATGAGATTTGTGCTCCATCTTTATTCTAAGCCTAGGACATAGAAAGTTGGGGAGACTGCCTTAAACCTGTTTTTTGTGGGGGCTACATTCTAGTCAGATGGAAGAAGCGATTGTGTGGGAGGTCACATTTAAGTGAGTAGGAAGAAAAGAAGGTTGTACCTGTTACTGCTTAAAAAAAAAAAGCTTTAAGCAGTCATATCCATAGAATTAACACAATCAAGTGAAACTCTAATAAAACCTACCACCTAGAAAGCTGAATATTGCTCTTTTATACTATTTCCTTTCCTTTTCCTTTTCATATTAGCTTCTGTTATTCATTTTCACAGGACTCAGGATCTTTAGGCATTAATAAGCATTGATTAAGCACCTGTGTTTAAGCACTTCTACGCAAAAGTTTATGGGAGGTTAGGATAATTTTCTCTTTGGCAAAGCCTTAGAGATGCACCAGTATGTCTTATAGAAGTGCATATCGTTTAGATTTATAGGATTTTTGAGTCTTAAGGGTTGGAAGGAACTTCAAGGGATATCTATTCTACCTCCTGTCTGCTCTATAACATTCCCAACCAGTAGCCATCTGACCTCTGCTTAAATAATAGTAACAAGCCTTATCACTCAACTTCTTTTGTGTGTGTGTGTGTGTGTGTGTGTGTGTGTGTGTGTGTGTGTGTG
>NW_020950326.1:19512888-19625901 GCF_900497805.2 Vombatus ursinus | reverse complement strand
TGTGTGTGTGTGTGTGTGTGTGTGTGTGTGTGTGTGTGTGTGTGTGAGGTAATTGGGGTTAAGTGACTTGCCCAGAGTCACAGCTAGTAAGTGTTATGTATCTGGGGTAGGATTTGAACTCAGGTCCTCCTGAGCCAGTGCTCTATCCACTGCTCCACCTAGCTGCCTCCAACTTCTACTCTTTAGAGTTTTATGGAAGTGATTCTGGGTTTTCAAAGACCATGCCAACAGAGCACAAACTTTAGCTAGTCCTGCCAACCTAGAAAGACTTGAACTAGGTTAACATGGTGGCTAGAGTGTTGGACTTAGAGTCAGGAAGACCAGAGTTCAAAACTTGCCTCAGACACTATCTATGTAACCCTAGGAGAATCACTTAACCCCTCTCTTTAATTTCTTCATCTATAAAATTCAGAGATTGGATTAGATGGCCTCTAAACCTCTAGATGGACCTTAGAGTTCCTTCTACCTCTAAGTTTATGGCTGTCATGATACTAGTTAGGTGTTTGGCAACCAGCTGTTGTCAAAGGACTTCCAAGTTAAATTCAGAGAAGTTCATCAGTAGAAGACTACTCATCCATGATCATAGCAGTTTTTTGGCCACAAAAACTTACGAATTTACTGTCTTCTGAGGTTTAAAGAAGTTTTTATCTGTATTATATAGGAAATTTTCACTCAAGGGAATTCACAGATCTTTTGAAGTAAGTAATGATCCTATAAGATAATATGTGGAAAAAACTTTGCCAACCTGTAAAATGTAATGCTATTATTATCATCCACTCTGGGAATATCTGGTACAGCAACTTCCCCCATCAAGAGTCAAATGGAACCATCTATGAATTAGTAAATGAATCTTAGATAATTGCCTGAAGCATATAGACATTAATGATTTGCCCAGGGTCACATAGTAATTGGCAGAGGCAGGGTTTGAACCCAGGTCTTCCTTACTCTAACCTGATCAATCAGTGCATTCCCTCAGGTAGCCTCTTAAGTAATGATAGCTCACATTTACTTAGTGCTTTATGGAGAGCTTATTATAATCCAAATTCAGAGAGTTCAAATTGTTAGAAAGTTTTTTATTAGATTTAGCCAAAATGTGCCTAACTTTTATCCACTGACCTTTGCTCTATGTTACTTTTCTTCAACTATAGAATGAAGGGGTTGAACTAAGTGACCTCTGAGATTCTTCTAAATGCACAAGTCCTGTGATATTGTGATCATATGATCCTGTGCTCTTTGGAGCACAGAAAAATCATAAAGTCACAAAATTTTACAGTTGGAAGGGACCTCAAAGACCCAGCCCATATCTGAAAAGGAATCCTCACTATGACATGCTTAATGAGTGATCATCCATTCTTTATTTGGAGACCTTCAACGAAGGAATAGTCTTCTACTTCATAAATCAGTTCATTTCAGTTTTGAATGAGTCATTATTATTCCAAGGGACAGACCTACAAATATTTAAAGATAGTTATCATTCACATCTGGCCTCAGACATTTAGTACATTTAGTACATTTAGACCCTGGGCAAGTCATTTAACTTCTACTTTCCTCAATCCCTGGGAGAAGAAAATGGCAAACCACTCTAGTATGGAGGTAATGATGAGTCGGATACAACTGAATGACTGAACAACCACAACAACAATCATTCACTTTTCCTAAGATATGTCCTCTAAAGACCTAACACTTCAAATTCTACATATTATATTGCTTCCAGTTTCATTGTCATCCTAATCATCTTCTCGGTGCATTTCAGTTTGTTAATGTCCTTTTAAAAGAATGTAAAACATAAAGTTTAACAGAATCTGTCAAGTGTAGTTTGGCCATTATAGAAGGTGATGAAACTATCATTGCCCTTGTCTTGATACTATATTTCTATTAATTTAGCCTGAGATCAAATTAGTATTTTTTTTAATTGACCACATTTCACTGGTGATTCATGTTGAATTGGTAGTCAGCTAAAACCTTTGAGTGCTAACCTATCTTCAAAGCTCAAGTGAAAAGCTCAAAGAAAGCTATTTCCTGATCTACCCAGTTGGAAGTGATTTCTTCTTCTGATCTCACAGAACATTGAACTTCTAGGGGTTCTGCAGTTCTAAAAGGATAGCAGATTTAGAGCTTGAAGGGGCCTTAGAAGTCACCTAGTCAAATCCTCTCATTTTACAGAGGAGGACACTGAGGTGCAGAGAGGTTGTATGACTTGCCCAGCTTCACACAGCTAATGCCAAAGGCAATATTTGATTTCAAGTCCTATTGTTTCAGCTGAAAAATAACTTTTTCTATCTTGATTTTTTTCCTGTAGTATATTATCTGTTCCTTTCAGAGTCAGGTCAGGTGCTAATAATACGATAAACATATCTTCATCAAAGTTACTTATTAAAATGTTAAATAGATCAGGGTGGAAAAATAAGTCCTGCTGAGTTCTTGCATATTGACATCAATTCATTAATTAGCAAAATTTGTTAGATATGGGTACTTGACTTCTACAGTATTTCCTCTGATTTACCAATATGATAACTTTGTACATTTTTTAAAAAGGAAGTATGAAGGAAATGGGCAAAACCTGGGTGTGTGAGTTTGGAGAAAACATCTCCCCAGAAATAATAGCTTTTAGAGGTCAAAAAAATATAGCCTGCAGAGTTATATAAGATGAGAAGTTCAGTCAGCTTTCAGTTCTGATCCTATCCCAAAAGGAGGCCTTTGCTAGCTTAGACCTCCATTCAGCCTAGACAGGCTGATGGTCATTTAAGACTAACTATAGGGAAATACCCCTACCCAGAACAGACTTTATCTTGTGCAATACCAAAGTTACCCCAAAGTTAAGACATTCTACCTCCCCCCCAATAATGTGACATCTTATCTCTATTACTCAACCTCCCAAATAAGGAAGTGACTGAGCAGCCATACCTGATAGGCTCCTTTTGCCACCTGCCCTAAAGCTGTGTAAAACTGTGTGTGTGTGTGTGTGTGTGTGTGTGTATGTGTGTATGTGTGTGTGTGTGTATGTGTGTATGTGTGTGTGTGTGTGTGTGTGTGTTTTCTGCAGAGTTCTAGCCATCTTGCCAACTGCCCATCAACTGATGCTACTTACACTTTTTATCATTTAGTCTGGCCTCTTGATTTATTGACTTCCAATTAAACAGACCTAAATCAGAAGAAGTACTCTCTAGGAGGATCTTGGGATCTCTGAGCTGAGAAATTTCTCAAAAGAAGTAAGGTTAGTTGGGCATGATTTGAAATTTGTGAAGCCATGCTGGCTTCTATTGATCAAATATTTCTTTTTCTAAGTATTCATAAAATATCCATTTATTTAATAATCAGTTCTAGGCTTTGACAATGGACTGATGATAAGATTTAATTCAATTCAATAAACATTTATTAAGCTTGAACTATGTGCCAGGCACATATGTGCTAAATGCTGGTGATACAAAAAGAGGCAAAAGACAGTTTCTACCTTCAAGGAGCTTATACTCCAATGGGAAAGAAAACATGCAAACAAATACATACAAAGCAAACTGAGAAGATTGATTGATTCTGTATCATTTTCATGTAGATAATAATTTTTAAATTTTATTTTTAATTTATGGAATAAAACAAGCATTTCCATAACAGTACAATAAAAAGATGAAACTAAATCTACTATATCTATTAAATATATATGTAAATTTTGATTTTCAGGATTTCCAATTTGGTGCTTAATTAGAGATTTTTAATTTGTTCTTTTACTAGTTTTTTTTTTAGTTACATGCCCAATTCATTAATTTGCTTTTTCTCTATTTTATTGACATAACCAATTAGAGAGATAAAATTTTCCCTAAGTACTATTTTGGCTGCATCCCATAAATTTTGGTTATGTCATCTCATTGTTGTAATTTTCTTTAATGAAATTATTGATTATTTCTATGATTTATTCTTTGACCAACTTGATTTTTAGGATTAGATTATTTAATTTCCAATTAATTTTTAATCTCTCTCTCCATTGTCCATTATTGAAAGTAATTTTTTTTGCATTGTGATCTGAAAAGGATGTGTTAACTATTTCTCTTTTTCTGCATTTGGTTGTGAGGCTTTTATGTCCTAATACATGGTCAATTTTTGTGTAGGTGTCATGTACTCCTAAGAAAAAAGGTATATTCCTTTCTATTCCCATTCAATTTTCTCCAGAGATCTATCATATCTAACTTTTCCAGAATTTTATTCACCTCTTTAACTTCTTTCTTGTTTATTTTTTGATTAGATTTATCGAGTTCTGAGAGGGGAAAATTGAGGTCTGCCAGTAGTATAGTTTTATAGTATATTATCTATTTCTTCCTATAACTCATTCAACTTCTCCTTCAAAAACTTAGATGCTATACTATTTGGTGCATATATGTTTAGTATTGATATGACTTCATTGTCTATGGTACCTTTCAGCAAGATGTGTGTGTGTGTGTGTGTGTGTGTACTTTTATACATATAAGTCCTTTCCCTTTTTCCCTACTCTCTTTAGGGTATAGACCTAATAGTGGTGCTGTTAGGCTAAAGGTTATGTTCAATTTAATAACTTGTTTGTCATAGTTCCAGATTGATTTCTGGAATGATTTTTTAAAGAGGCTATTCTTTATCTCACTTCTTATTAAGCCTTAATCACTGAATGGGCACTGCTTCAGTCAAACTGAGACCTGTTAAAGACCTAAGCAAAGGTTTGAAATGGGCAAGGTCCCCCCACTGCATCCTGGGCCGTCTCCAGTTATCCTGATCCATATCTGGTCACTGGATCTACATGGCTCCTGAGGAGAAAGTGAGACTGGTGACTTTACACAGCCCTCTGTCACTTAAATCCAATTCACTTGCATATCATGACATCATCTCCCTGATGTCCTGGTTCCCTTCGAGAATGAAGGACAAACAGCAGCACCAAGACAGTCTGAAGATAAGAGAATATCACCCATGCCCTCTAACACTATGTACCCCCTCAGCCCTAGTGATGATAAAATTCTGAAGGTGTCCTCTTCCCATTTAGGAATGTAAACAGTTTAATTTTGGCTAGTCCCATATAATTTCTTAACTCATGTTTATCTTTTTAAATTTCTCTTGAGTCTTGTGTTTGAATGTCAAATTTTCTATTCAGCTCTGATGACAAGGATTGACTGAAAATCCTCAATATTGTTAAATATTCATTTTCCCCTCTGAAGGATTATGTTTGGTTTTGCTGAGCAGGTTATTCTTGGTTGTAATCTTAGCTTCTTTGCCTTCCAGAATATCATATTCAATGCCCTCCACTCCTTTTTGTGGTGGTTGCTAAATCTTGTGTGATCCTGACTGGTATTTGAGCTGTTTCTTTCTGGTTCCTTTCAGTATTTTCTCTTTGACCTAGAAGTTCTGGATTTTGGTTGCAATATTCCTGGGAGTTTTCATTTTGGAATTTCTTTCAGGAGGTAACTGGTGGATACTTTCAATTTCTACTTTGCTCTCTGGTTCTAAGATATCTGGGCAATTTTCCTTTATAATTTCTTGAAATATTGTGTCCAGGTTCTTTTTTTATTCATAATTTTCAGATAGTTCAATTATTCTTAAATTATCTCTTGATTTATTTTCTAGGTCAGTTGTTTTTCCTATGAAATATTTCACATAAAATTTTTTTTTAGTCTTTTGACTTTGTTCATTGTTTGTTGATGTCTCATTGAATCATAAGCTTCCACTTGGCCAATACTAATTTTTAAGGAGTTATTTTCTTCAGTGAAGTTTTATACTTCTTCTACTATTTGGCCAATTCTGATTCTTATGGAGTTTTTTCCTTCCGTATTTCTTTTACCACATTGTTAATTCTCTTCTTAGAGTTTTCTTGCATAGCTCTCATTTCTTTTCCCAATTTATCCTCTACTGCTCTTATTTGATTTTTAAAATCTTTTTTTTTTTTGCTCATTAAAAAAAAAATTCTTTAACTCTTCCAGGAATTCTTGCTGGTATTTTGTCCAATCTGCATTTCTCTTTGAGGCTTTGCTTATAGACATTTTATAGAAGAATATATAGTATATATAGAAGTCATTGCCTTCTATGTTTTTGTCTTGAACTTCCCTATCACCTTACAGTTTTTTATGGTCAGGTTCTTTTTGTTTGTTTGTTTGTTTGCTCACATTTCTAGTTTGCTTCTTACTTTGGACTTTATGGTAGTGTTGCGTTCTACTCACCTCTGGGGGAGTGAAATGTTTGGCTTAAGCTTCTGTGTTTTATGTTTTGTATCCTTCTATACTTTCACAGCTCAGTCTAGGGGCCTGTAAATTTTTTGGTGCTTCCAAAGTGGTGTAATCCAGAAAGATGTCTGCTCACTACCCTCTTGAGCACAGATTCCTGATCTAGTTTGGGTCACTTGGCTTGTGTGTGGTTGAGTTTCTGTAGGCTGCTGCTGGACTCAGGCTGAAAGCAACTGAACTGCTGGCTTCACCTTGGTTTTGGTCTCCTGCCTCGGTTTATTCCACTACAGGCCTCTGGCAGAGCTAAAGTTTAGAAATGAATGTTTCCTTTCTTCTTAAGCTCACAACCACACAACTATAGTTCTGGAACTTGTTCCTTGCTCCATACAGGTAGGGTTTCCACTTCCTCACAACTAAGACCACCCCTCTCTGCCCTAAATTATGACTCAGAACTGGATAATGGGCAACAAAGCTGCCAGATGGCACCTGTTCCAGCTCCCAGTCCTAGTACAAGGTTCCCTTGTCGTTTCTTTCTACCTAGGTGTTCAATCCTGGTAGCTTTCATTCTATCATCTTGACTTTGCCTCTCTTTTAAAAATATCTAGACAAGAATTGGTTCTCTCCAGTTTTCTTTCCAATTCTCCATAGTTCATTACATATCACCAATCATGGTTCATGGGTCATATGTATGAATTCTTTCATTATCCATTGATATGCAGCAATTACTCTAGGACAGGGAACTTGAATTATTTAGATCACTTAGATATTCTTTTAATATCTCTTTGCCTATCTTGAACTTCAATTTCACTTATTTATTCTACCCTTTCTGTTCTAATCGTTTTTCTTCTTGACTGAGAAGACAGAAAGAAATAAAGAGTTCAGTACTTCTGTTTTCTTTCTCTCTTCTGTTAACATTACACAATTGGAGCTATTTCACCCCCTTCCATTTTCATTTTTGCTCTAAGCATAGTTTCAAGAGTCCTTTAAGAGTCCCTCAGCATTTTTTACAAGTCTTACTTTACTAAGATTTAGCCTTTCTGATGCTGTTCTAATAAGTGTGTACTACTCTTCTGTTTCCTTTCTTGGTTATCTTCCTTTGATCATTGTACATGTCTTTTCAATCTGAAGAGTATTCTGTTCACTAGAGAGTTTCTGTGTAGCCACACTATTCTCTTTAATTTCAGGACAACAAATTCTATTCAGTAAAATTCACTATTACATGCAAACCACTGTACTAGGTACAGAAGCAGAAGCAGAAGCAATGTTTAAGATAATTATCCCTGGCCTCAAAAAGTTTTTAATTTAGTACAGGGGTTCTTAATCTTTCTTGTGTGTCATGGATGCCTTTGGCAGTCTGGTGAAATGAATGGAATCCTTCTCAGAATGTTGTTTTTAAAAGCATAAAATAAAATACATAGTATTACAAAGGAAAGAGATTATATTATAATAGTTATCAATACACTAAAAATAAGTTCATAGTCCCCAGGATAAGAACCCCTGATCTAGTAGGAGAAATTATGTATGCATAAATAACTACCATTACTGTATGATAGATACTTTTCAGACAAGCCTCTTGGAACAGGAGAAGAAGCCAATGTGGTTTAGGTGGGAGAAAGATGTTTATAAAACCTTGTGTAGAGCCTGAAGCTACCCAGAGATCAGTACAGACCAAATCCATAGTGTAATCTCATGTTGGCTCAGCCTGAACTCTGGTTCCTTTCATTATATCTTGTCTATTTGTTATTTTTTACTTCACACAACTCAGCTGCAACTTTAGAACTTCTACTAGATTCTGTTTTCCCCTTATGACTGGTGATATAATGATGTATCAGATGGTACTTTTCTGCAAATCCCAGAAATAGGAAGATCCATGTTTAGAGAATAAGATAATAATGACTTCGAGACATATTGAGTTTGAGCTTATGGGTCATCCAAATAGTGTTATCTAGTAAACCACTAGAAACACAGATAAAGAGCTCAGAAGCCAGATATAGGCTAGAGATATTACTTTAGAGTTATCTGTTCAGAAATGATAGTTGCTTTGAACTGAGAGAATTTGCCAGGGCACAGAAGTCAGTACTGGCTGATAAATCTAGTTGCTAGACTTGAGACTTGCTGAGGCAACAAATGATAAAGCTGTGTCTTGTTATCTGGTCAACAAGAAACAGTGTTCAATTCCTATACTTCACACATAATAACACTCTAAGGGTGGCAGATTGCAAGAAGTACTTTGTTGCCTGATAGAGAAAATAGATGCGTTGAAATGAGATGCCAGTTTGCCTTACTTTTCACTCTCTATCTCTAGTCACTGGAAAAAGGAATTATGACTCTAAATGAGAATCCCTAATTTTACGGATTAGGTAAAGTGTGATGATTCTTACCAATCCCTACCACTGGGGAGGCTGAGCTGGTGGATCTATTGAGCTCAGGACTTCGAAGTATGGGCTACAGCTGATTGTGTATCCACATTGGCACCAATATAATAAGATCCCAGGACCACAGGGCATCAGGCTACATAAGGAAGGGGTTGAAGTGGCCTGGGTTGAAAAGGGAGGAAGGGAAAGTTTCCATGTAGATCAGTGGCCCATGAATGGCTACTACAGATTCAGCCAGAGTGAGATAAGAGACCTAGTCTCAAAATAACTTTTTTTTTCACAGATGAGGAACTAGAAATTCAGAAAAGTTTAAGTGATTTACCCAAGTCTTGTTAATAACAGTGTAGAACCTGATTCCCAATCCAGTTTTCTCTTTATAATACCCTGCTCTTCCTTTTGGGACTGTCCTTAAACTAAGGTGAAATAGAGGAAATCTAGGAAGTCTTTGCACAACAACAACAAAAACCTCCTTTAACAAATCCTCTAGAGTTTGGAATTCCACCATTATCAAGTAACCTTGGGGTTAAGCATTGCTTTCTTGGAGGTCCTTTTAAATGTGAATTGCTTTGGGAGGAACTACACATTGTTACCAACTCCCTGAGGTGTGAAGAAATTTATCAGATCATCTCTCTCCTGGAGAGGACTATCTCGGAAAGACCATAAGGCAACCGAGGTAGTGGGAGGTAGTGATAAACTGAGAGGTGTGAATGAGAACTCACTTTAGCTATCCAATTCCACTCATATTTTTAGGCCCAGGTCAGGGCCCTCCTTCCTGCACAAAGCTTTCCTTGAAAATTCCATCATGCATTGTTGTCTTCTCTTTTTATCTGTAGGACTTATCTGTACCATATATTTTACCACTTGTTTATATTATATTTCACTTATCTTTGATAGTGCACTGTTTTTGTTTTTGTTTTTTTGCTTCCTAATTATTTCAAGGGGTTATGTGTGGTCTCTCAAGCTAGATGATAAATTTTTCCTTAGCAAAACCTTCTCATGTTCTTCTGCATCCGCTCCCATATACTCTAGTCTTGGGTTAGTCTCATACTAGGTGATGGATAGATACTGGCTAAACTGAATGTGAGATTTTTTTTTTCCATAGTGAGAATGAATTTTTATTTTTCTTCCTTTGTTCCCAACTTTTTGCTATTACAAAAAGTACTGCTAGGAATAGCTTGGTATAAATAGGTCTTTTTTTCCTATCAATGACCTTAATAAACCTTATTGTTATCCTTGTTCCTGCGTGTGACTTTTGGCAAATCACTTGAGTTCAGTCTGCCTCAGGTTCCTCATCTGTAAAATGGGGATAATAAATATCACTTGCCTCTGAGGGTTGCTGTGAGAATCAAATGAGATAATTTTTATGAAATGCTTTGCAAACCTTAAAGTCTTATAGAAATGCTAGAGGGGAGAAAAATAATTATAATTGTTGTGATCTATAGCCCAGGAGCTTCCCCTCTGACTGGGTACTCTGACTCTGGGCTATTACAGACCAGGTTCTTTGCTGGTGGGGAATATTTTGCTCTTTTTGGCTGGTGAAATATTTTGTGATACCCTGCTACCTACAAACATACCCAAGTCTCCCTATCCTTAAAAAACTTCACTTGGTCCTGCCATCCTTGCAAGCTATTGTCTAAAACTTTTCTCCCTTTTACAGCTAAACTCTTTAAAAATAATAATAGTAGTAGTAACAACAACAACTAACATTTATATGGGTCTTACTATATGCCAGGCATTGTGCTAAGTGCTTTACGATTATTATCTCATTTAATCCTCACCACAACCCTAGGAGGTAGGTGCTATTATTATTACTTTCACTTCCTTACCTCTCACTCTCTTCTTTTTTTTTTCTTGTAACACTTACTTTATTTTAATTTGGACTTTAGGCTTCTATGCAGAACTTATTTTTTTAAATTTTATTTATTTTATTTTTAATTTATAGAATAAAACAAGCATTTCTATAACTGTATAATTTAAAAAGATAATTGTACACAAAATTTGCAAATCTATTAGGTACAACTTGCTATCCCTTTTAAATATATAATAAAGTTATCATGTAAAATTCTTTTTTCCTTCCCCCCCACTAGAGATGGCTACCATTAGATACAAATATGTATATATTTGTAAAATCATTCTATACTTATTTCTATTTATCAGTTCTTTTTCTGGATACAAATAACTTCTTCCTTCATGTGTCCTTTGTAGTTAATTTGAGTATTTATAACAGTAAAAATGACTTATTCACTCAAAGTTTTTCTTAAAACAATATTGTTGTTACTCTCTTCTAAACCCTCTATAATATCATAACTGCATTCATCACTCAACTAAAACTTGCCAAAGTTACTAATGCTCTTTTAAGCACAAAATCTGATGTTCTTTTCTTAAGAATGGGGATCCTTCTTCACCCTTCTGCAGTATTTAATACTGTTGAACCCATTCTCTTCCTGGATGCTCTGGATTTTCACGTCACCACTCTCTATTGATTCTCCTCCTACCTGTCTAACCATTCTTTACTGATACACTTTGCTATATCAACATATATGTTGCACTAATTTTGGTTGAACACCGAGGCTGAGTCATATACCCTCCTCATTTTTCTTTTTATACTTTCACTAGGTAACTTCTTTCATTCCTGTGGTTTTAATTTTCATCTTTATACTGATGACTTCAGATCTACATATCCAATCTTAGTTTCTCTCCCAGGTTCTAGTCCCTCACTGTCTCCATTTTGAAGTGGATACTACTACTACTACTGGGCAGGTAGGTGGCGCAGTGGTGCCTGTCCTGGAGTCAGGAATTCCTGAGTTCAGATTTGGCCTTAGACACTTACTACTTGACTAGTTGTGTGACCTTGGGCAGGTCACTTAATCCTATTTACCTCAGTTCCTCATCTGTAAAATGAACTAGAGAAGGAAATGGCAAACCACTTTAATATCTTTGCCAACGAAACTCCAAATGGGGTCACAGAGAGTCAGATACAACTGAAATGACTCAACTACTATTATTATTATTACTATTGCTGCTGCTGTTGCTATTACTACTACTACTACTACTACTGCTACTACTACTACTACTACTACTACTACTACATCTTTTGTGCAATATGTCCAAGATAGAATTCATTATCTCTCCCTCTAAAACTTTCCTGTCGTCTGAACTTCCCCATTACTATTAAGGACACCACTATCTTTATCAACCAGGTTCTCAATGTTGGTGTCATCTTCAACTTTTTATTTTCCTTTGGCTCATATAACCAATCAACTACCAAATCTTGCCATTTTTACCTCAGCATATTATGGAAGCATTAAAAAAAAACCCTTATTTTTAATTTCTTTAAAAATATAAAGAAATACCGTTTCTTCATCCTAAAACCTTTTCTAGGCCTTTCCCTTTATGGAAAGTGGGAAGAACAAAAGGTAGGGCCTTCCTCTGAAAAGGGGTAAAGGTTATAACTAAACTTAATTCTTGCCAAATGGGATGATATTCTTGCCACCCACCTGGAATGATTGGTATCATGACTCACTTAAGGACATTGTCTTCTTTTTTGAAATTCAAAGTTAAGATATTGATCACAGGAAAGTACTCTTAAGGAGAAGTGATCTAGGAAAAAGCTGAGTGGTGAGTGACTATTGTGGAATGTTAACACCAAATGGTTTTTTGTTTGTTTGTTTTTTAGTACATTATGATCTCTTCTTTCTTCAAGATTCCTATAAATTTTACTTGAAATGTTCTTGGAGAAGAGAGTCATATTGGACAGTTGAATATCTCTCTCCAAACTAGGTGGCAGCTAGGTAGCACAGCGGACAGAGACACGGACTTAGAATTTGTAGGACTCATCTTCATGATTTCAAATCTGGCCTCAGACACTTTCTAACTCTGTGACCCTAGGCAAGTCATTTAGCCCTATTTGCCTCAGTTCCTCATCTGTAAAAAATGAGCTGGAAAAGGAAATGACAAATCATTTCAGTATCTTTGCCAAGAAAACCTACAGTGTGTTCATGAAGAGTCAGGCATGACTGAACAACAACTCCAAACTAGAAATAGCTTGGGGATGGGGGTGGGGGTAGGGGTGGGGAGAGAGAAATAGAGAGAGAGATGAAATAAATTTTAAAAAAAGTTTCTGATAGACCTGAGCCTAAATAGTAGAATATATTATAAGTATTATTGTTTTTTTCTTCAATAAAAATTTCTTGTATATGTTTCCTTCTTTTCAAATATAGACATCACCTTAGTTTGGGTTCTGGATAAATGTTAGGATATCTCTAACTGGGGATGTATTTTACAAGGTATTTGTTCACATACACATATTTTATATAATATATATATAAACATATATATGTGTGTGTATATCTGTACACACACACACACATACACATATATAGTTATACTGTTATAAATAAACCCCCCCAAAATTAAACTAGCTTCCAGCTTCCAGCCCTCTCTTCAGCCCTCCTCCAGGGGAGAAGAGGAGAGGAGAGGAGACGAGAAAGCTAAGGTAATGGGGGCCAGGATTTCTCTTTCCCTGTTTCCAGAGAGTGACAGAGAAGAGAGAGATGGAGGGGAAAAGAATGGATAACAGCTGGTGAGAAGACCCTACAATGAACAGCCCTCAATAGGTGTAGGTAGAGAGTTCTTGGCTTCAGCCTTTCTTACTGGGGAGAGGGTTGAGGAGTACCCTGACAGCAGTTCTCTACAGTGACACCTATGAGTTATATGTGAATGATGTGAGTAGCTGCTCCACCTCCAGTTAGAGATTTCCTAATATTCATCTTTCTACTCCACCCCCACCCCATTAGAATCTAAGCCTTTTGAAGGCTGAAGTATTATTCCTTGTGTCTAACATAGCTCCTGGCTATAGTAGATTGCTGGAGTTATTGGCAAATCAATTCCTCTACGTTACAGTGAAGAATGAAAGTAAAGTAACATTTGTAGATACAATTACAACTCCCACCTCCAATTTTCAGACTTTTCTGGACCCTGTTGACAACTAAGCTTTTTATTTTATTTTAAATTTATGGAATAAAACAAGCTAACCTGGCACAGGCTCTAGAGTTGTTCTCCCTACTCTCATTTGCACTGGCCAACTGGGTACCCAGAGGAAGGCTACATATTCTCCCATGAGTACAAGTAGAATCCAAAGGGAGAATGTGTTCAAGTCTAGAAAATGTGTGGTGAAGGGGTAACTCATACCTTTTGGTTGTTGGAAGTGTTTTTCTCCCCTTTGTAGGTACTCATGAAGTTTCCTTAGGCATACGATTTTTTTGTTTGTTGTTTGTTTTTCTAGGCTCCTTGCAAGTCTTAAAGTTGAATTTCCTCACTTTGTCTAGTTTGTCCTTACAACATAATCAGGAGCAGCTCCCCAGACACTATTAAGATGCAAGGTTGTTCTTCGTTCAAGGTGAGAGAGAAGAGACTGAATCTTAAGCCTTAAGGTCCAGGCTCTTCTTTCTCCCAAGAGATTCTTTCTCTAGATGTTGACTGGAACAGCTTCTACCATTAAGCTGCCAAATGCTGGGATGACAAAATGCAAATTAGCTTGCTGGTTTTATACAAAATTTACAGGACGTGACCAACTTTACCCAACAAATTTAAATAGAACCTCAGTGTAAATAGTTGAAATGCCTTTGATAAGTAAGTTTAAAGGAAATATCTAGGGATTCACACTTGGTTCATATCTCTTACCTCATAAAGATACCTGGAATTAGTTTCTTATTAGTTCCTTCCCTCAAGGTGGAGCTGATTGATTGAATGAATTAACCCACCTCCACTGTTTGGACATTTAAAGACATTTATGTAAAAAGTAGCCATGGGTAAGTAGACTATTTTAAAGTTACCAGCTAGAAAATCAAGAATTATTAACTGTCATCTCTTCCAGTTTATTATGCGAGAGACAAACATGGGGAAAAAACATGGTGGATAATGTCTCATTTGAAATTTTTACTGTTTTACTGTACTGGGTTTTTGTATTTAAGTGGCTTACTGTGCTGTTTAAAGCAACACATTTAACTTTAAAAATCTGAGAGGACTACATATTTATATATGCACACATGTAATGCAGATGTGTGTGTGTGTGTGTTTTTCTTTACCACATAGTAATTTATATGGGTCTTAGGAAGAGGTGAGAGGAAAGGTAGTGTTTGGGAAATAGTGATTAAGGTAGTTCAGCTATAGTGTTGGGTACTTAAAGGGGAAGAATATTAGACAAGGTTGCCTTTTTCTATCTTTAGGACTTTTTTTAACCTTGAGACTCCTGGCTTACTGACAATTCTTCCTAAGAATCTCATCTTTGCTCTCCAGATTACTCCTATCCCTTCCCTCTGTGGCTGAAACTTGAGAAATCATGGATAGATTTCAATGGCCTAATTCTCTTTTGAGTTTTCAAAATATTAAGACTAACTTTCAAAGCCTCAGGCAACCTAGCAGTAGAAAAGATGACAATTTCTATTTTTTACAATTCTTTCCAGCTGCATTCTGGGCACCTTCTAGTTTCTTTTGGATTGATTTGTCCATATAGCTCTGCCATGTGAACCAAGAGTGGCAATGTTTTAAATTTATTCTCCAGGGAAGTCAATGAAGTTCATGCTTGTCAGGTTCGATTCAGTTATTTCTTCAGACAAGACCTCAGATACCAGTCTTATTCGGGGAAATAAAATTGGTGTTATAAAAGTTTTAGAGCTATTCTGAGGTCCAGGTCTAAGGAAAATAAAACTTCTTTGCATAAGGTATTTTCACATTAATTGAACAAGCATTTATTAAGCTCCTACAGTATGAAAGGCAGGACCTGGGGAGACAAAAACCTGAAATAAACACTCTGCTCTCAAGGATCATATAATAATTCTATAGGAATCAGTTAAGGGCATAAGATCTAAGTCTTTCTCACCTCCTCTCCCCCCAGAAAGGAATAAGCAGTCAAGTTCAAGAAGACTGACTTTAAAGGACACAGGAAAACATAGCAAAAGGCAAGCTTGAACATCTAAAGCAGTCCTGCACTAGGTGCTGTGGGGACTAAAGAAGAAATGTAAATCATGGGACACATGATAAAGGAACTTATAGTCTAGTTGAAGAGATAATATTAATGTACATAAAATTAAATAACAGTGTAAGTATAACCCATATTTCAGTTGAGACTGGTCCTCACATAATGGACCTGTATACAATTTTTCTTGAGGTGGGGATAGTGTCTAATAAAATCTCTCAGCTTATCTCCTAATTGAGGAAAAACCCGGGGAAGATCAATATATATCCCTTTTTGTTTCCACAAAAAGGACCCTTGACTTCTCAATAAATGCTTTTAAAAGTAATCAAATATAGGACTTTTTAAAGCAAAAATATGCAGAATAGGTTCATATTTTAACCCCTCAAAACTTAGGAAAACTCTTTCCCCTATTACTGATAGGTGTTATGAAAGCCTCCCTTCTTATGGCTCTCACATTCTCTCAGAATCCATACCATCCACATGACTCAGTCCCATGATACATTTGGCTTGTTCTTTGATGTCAGTGGTTTCCTGCTATGCTGATCTTTCCTACCTTTTGAGGTAATGCAGAAGGAGCATCAGATGGCCTTTCTCTAGGTAAAAATGAGGCTGGGAATCTCTGTTTCATCAGCCTCTTTTATTGTCATTCATGTTCTGAAGTCCTTACCTTTTTATTCTTCTTATATTCCATTTCTGCTACCTTGGACCATATGGTCCAACTTTGAGGCTTATTTTTTCCTTTCATGTTTCCATGTCTGGCCTTCATTTCATTTAAAAATGAATCCTAATAATCAGCTTAGGTGTAAGAACTATTATTCTTGGGGTATTATATTTTGATTAAGTAAACTTCAAGGTTTTGGAGGAGAGGGTTTTTTTTGAGGGGGCACTGGGGGTTAAGTGACTTGCCCAGGGTCACACAGCTAGTAAGTGTTATGTGTCTGAGGTCGCATTTGAATTCAAGTTCTCTTGAACCCAGGGCTGGTGCTCTATCCACTGTGCCACCTAGCTGCCCCTTGGAGGAGAGATTTTGCATGATGGCATTAGAGGTGGAGTATCCAATGGTAATGGGGATCAAGGAATACTCCAACTCTAACACCAAGAGTTTAAACCCAAGTTTCAGTAAGTGCAAGAAGATGAAGAGTGATAAAGGAAAAAGGTTTGAGGTGAAATCAAGTTTGTTACCTATGAAACAGGCATTCCAACAGAGCCCAATGGAAGAAGTGGGTAGATCTTGAGTGGGACATTGTAAGAGTTGAGAATAAGGCAGTAGATGATGGGGGATAGGGAATAGGGCTTATACAGTGATAGTCAGGGGTTCAGAATCTCTGAGATGGGAAGGGTATGAGGGGAGTAGGAGTATGCTACTCATTGAAAAAGGAGTTCAGGCAGGTTATTATTCCCAGAGGTCCAGGGAACTGATATGGTGGTAGGAGAGTCCAGAGAATGAGCCAGTGGGAAATGGGTAGGTGGATATTGGGAGATGAAAGAGATATTTTCAAGAATATCAATAAAATAGTTTAAGATTGTTAAAAATTATTCACTCCTTGTTTAGGAGTTTAAATAAACTTTTCTTGTTGTATGCATGCCTACTTAAGATAAATGATATGTGAAGTGTCACATGAATAATATAGAGAAGAAAGTGTGAAATGGTTCAGAGAAGGGAGAGAACTGAGGTTAGGTCACTGAATATTTGAGGGAGACAAGATTGACAGAAATGAATTGCCATGTAAGCATTGACGATGTACTAGATGCCCAGTACTATTCTAGGGGATTTAAGGGGATATAAGAGTATCTGGCATAGATTCTGCCCTCAATTTTACAATTTAGTTAGGAGATACTATAAAATTATGAAAAAAAGAAATAACAAATAGTACATAGGTCATAGCACTTTACAATTTACAAATCAAATAATAATGATAATAGCTCACATTTATAGTGTAGTTTCCAATTCACTTTCCCCCTAACAAACAGTTTCCTTACATATAAAATGTGGAAGTTAGACTAGGTGACCTCTAACGTCCCTTTCAAGTTCCAGCTTTATATGCTACAATGCTACAAGTATTAATTACAGTGTGGTATAGTGGATAGAGCACAAGTATTACAGTGTAGTATAGTGGATAGAGTAGTGGACTCTATCAGGAAGGTAGTCCATCAGGAGTAACTTGCTTTTGTTTCTGCTTCAGAAACTTACCTTGCTGTGTGACCCTGGGCATATCACTTAATTCTTCTGAGCCTCAGTTTCCCCAAATTTAAGGTGGGATGAGAATATTATCTCACAGGGTGTTCATAAGGATAAAATGAGATAAAGTGCACAAGGGACTTTGCAAACCTTAACGTGCTATATGAAAGGCAGTTATCATCATCATCATCATCTCTGTGAGAAGCAAATTGAGTACATAGAAGAGCTGAAACTCCTGGCTCTGATTTCAAGTCTCACGTTCTTTATACTACATGACTCTATCTACTTTTCAGTATAATGCTAAACCTGTGCTGCATCAAACATTATTATTGAATTGTTCCTGCCTTCAAAGAACCTACAGTCCAGTGAGAGAGGAAAGACTAAGTTTAACAATTAGAGAGCACACTATTGTATAAATAAATGTTAAGCGGTCTGTTTCAGAAACCATAAAGTTCTAGAATGGGGAGATAGAAGTGTACTATAGTAATTGAGGAAGATACACTCATCAATTTGCAGATGACTTAAAGCTGGGAGCAACAGCTAATACACTGGATGACAGAATCCAGATCTTGGCAGATTAATGCATTGAGCCTAATCTAGTAAGATGAAATTGAGTGGGGAGAAATGTAAAGTTTTAAACTTGGGTTCAAAAAATAAACCTGACATATGTAGTCTAGAGAAAGAATGGTTAGGTAGTAGTTTATCTGAAAGAGCTCTTAAGATCTTAGCAGACTGCAAACTCAATATGAATTGTGATATGACAGCCAATTCCCCTCCCACCCCAAACAAATAACCAAAAAACAAAACCTAATGAGATCTTGTGATACTTTTTAAAAAAGGCATAAATTGCAGGAACAAGGAGATGATAATCTTCCTTTTCTCTATCTGGTTCAGACCAATCATGGAATCTTAGATGGGGTGTTTTGGGCTCCACAGCTTAAGAACACTGAATTAGAGAGCATCCAGATGAAGGTAAGCAGGATGGTAAAAGGCTTTGAATCCATGAACATGAAGAAAAGTTGGAAGAGCTGGGAATATTTAGTCTGGAGATCAGAAGACTTTGGGAACTACAAGTATATGAAATGCTTTGTGTCACTCTAGAGGTTGATAGCAGGAGCAATGGAATAGAAAAGCAGACAATTTAGGATTACTATCAGGAAAAAAAATCTTCCTAATAATTAAATCTGTCTAAAAGAGTAATGGGCCCTGAGAAGTAGTAGGTTCTCTCTCCATAGATATTTTTAACCAGTGGCTGGATGGACACTTAGAATAGGGATCTCCTTCTGGCACAGGTTGAACTAAATGGTGTGGGGTGGTATGCTTTTAGAGGTGGATATCCCTCCCCACTCAGATATTCTATGAATCTGATGTAGGAATTGATCTTTTAGGTAGTTAGGTGGCATAGTGGATTGGGCACTGGTTCTGGATTCAGGAAGACAAATTCAAATTCAACTCAGGCATTTTACTAGCTTTGTGACTCTGGACAAGTCCTCAGTTTCCTCAACTATAAAATAGGGATAATAATAGCACCTACCTTCTGGGGTTGTTGTGAGGATTAAATGAGATAATATTTGTAAAGTGTCTAGCACGGTGCCTGGAACATAGTTGGTACTGAATAAATGTTTATTTTTCCCTCCCTCTTTCTCTCCGTCCTTTCCTCCCTTCCTTTCTTTCTTCCTTCTCTAATGACATATAGTTGAGGTCTTATCTAAGTGCTTTGATATCTTAAACCTTGGGGTTCCAGTTTTCCCTTTTACTAGATAGAGTTCTTTATTTGGTCCCTCAAGACAGGGACCCAACTACCTGTTTCCCTGCTTATCTTAAAGATATTTTTTGATGATTCATTCAGTGGTAAAACCAGTAAAGCATTTCAAACTTCTGGGAGCTGCAATAGCCTTGGGCAGTCTGAGTGGATAAATATCACATGAGTACTGGACACATTCCTGAAGGTATCATTTGCTGATCTTCCAAGTTCAATTTATTCAAGAACCTACCCTTTGGGCTTTTGGAAGACAACTGGGGGAGGCCCCCTGTGTTTAAAGTTAATCCTGTAATTAGCTTTTCAATCTTTTGTCCAAAAGGTTGTCAATAAATAAGTACTGTTTTGCTTAGTTCAGTTTGGGTCTTAAGGAAAGGAGACATTCTGCTTTTTACACCTTTATCATCTTCTCTTGCTCTGATTCTTTCTGTTGGGCCAATATTGAACCATAGAATTCACTACTTTTTTCGAGTAAGGCCAGTCCTCAGCAAACTGTGAAAATGCTGGTTATTTTGTATGCCTAGTCTTCCTTTTCTCTGCTTTCCCTCTGGGTTTCCCTTATACCCTCTGCTCCTCATATTCTGTTGCATAAAGGTATAAATCCAAGGTGTCAGACTTAAGGCCTCACCCACTGCCTGAACCAGATTAAAACGTAATTGGAAAATGCTTAACAAAATCAATAAAAATACAAATAAATATTTAATTTATGGTTTTCTAGGTCAATATGCAGCAAGCTCCCTGCACCTACTCTAATCTCTATTATTCCTTGTCTAATCCCTTAGGGTGAGGGTCCCAGTTCAGGCCCCCCTCAGCAATTGGGATTTGAGGCCTCCTTAATACATGGTCCTTTTAGCTCCTTTTTCCTTCTGCAGAAGCAACATTTATTCCAACCTCCTTCACCATTGAGGGCTGCCTGCCATTACCCTCTGTAAAGTCAGCAATTATTCAGCTCTCTATCACCACACACCTGAGTTGTGAGGCAAAGAGAAAGCCCTGTAACACTGTTTTTCACAATCTCAGTCACAGCCACAGCATCTCCCTGGCAAGAAGGATGTTATATTGAAGTAACTACATGTTGCCTGAGACTGGAGATCTCCTGCACCACGTGACCAATCTGGATGATGTTATCAGTTCTCAACACAGCAGAGATTTGAACCCAGCTTCTCTGAATTCAAACACAGCTTTCTTCTTACTGCAGTAAATGTTTATTATATTGAAGTCAATTCAGGAATCTACTGCCTTAGGAGAGTGGATTCAAACTTAAATTTTTGTTGTGGCATAGCCAATGGATGACTAGTCACTATCTTGGGGTAGTATAGGGTGTCTTGGTTGCTGGGATGATTCACTGCTGGGTCAAGCAGGGCTGGCTTCTCACTGGAGCTTGTGGCTACTGGCAGATTCTGCCATAAACTTGTTTCTGTACCTCTGATGGCTCTTCTAACCTTTTGAAGCTCAAGTTACCTTGTTTCTTCCCTCTCCAATATTTATTCACTGAAAGAGACAAAGGGACAAAGAAACAGCAACATAATGTGGTCGTGGTAATGATGAGGATGGGATTTGGGCCCCAGAAAGGAAAAACCCTGGACTTTCCCACATGGGAAAGGTGTCAGACATGGCCAAATCTCTGGTGTTTGCCTGAGGCTATAATCCCATCAACTGGCCTTTCATTGTGGCTACACCCAATCTCCCCTCCATCGTCTTGCCTCCCTATGGCCCCAGGCCACTTCCCATCCTAGGTCCCATCTAGGCTTCATTTCCCTGGAATTCCATTACCTCATAGACTACTTGGCCACTCCTAGATCCCTCCCACAGGCTTTCTGTATATAAGGTCCATCTTGTCTCTATTAAGATCAGATTCTTATAATCTAGCCAGTAGTTTACTAATGTTCAGACTCCTTAAGAGTCTGCCCAATATGATGGATGTTCTAATAAACCTTGTCTTTGGCTGAAGGAAGGCTTGGGTTGAATTCTTTCGGCCAGGACCCTTGTGTTGTGATTTTGGGGTCCCAGGACCCCTGAACCCCTAAACCGCATCAGTAACATGATGGCTATAGTGGAGTTACTTCCACAGTGGCTGCCTCTCTATCCACTTGGAAGTTCACAGTAATTCTTGCTTTCCTTGACGCAAGTGAGGAGAGCTCTGTTTCAACTGTTTGAGTCTTTTGTATGCCAATTAAGCCAATAAATGACAGGGAATTTATAATCTCTCAAGGCAATCCATTCTACTTTTTGGACAGTACTAACTGATCAGGTCTAGAGGTTTAGGGGTGCGGGTGATGAGGATGGGATCTAGACCCCAAAAAGGAAAACCCTGGACTTTACCACATGGCCAAATCTCTGGCGTTATGAGGCTATAATTCCATACCTCCCTCCCACCCTTAATCCTATCTAGGCTCCATTCTCCCTTGGCCACCCCTGGAGTTCTATTACCTCATAGACTACTTGGCCACTCCTAGATCCCTCCCACAGGCTTTCTGTATATAAGGTCTATCTTGTCTCCATTAAGATGCTGGGATTTTTATAATCTAGCCATGATTTAGATTCTTATAATCTAGCCAATAGCTCACTAATGTTCAGACTCCTTATGAGTCTGCCCAATATGATGGATGTTCTAATAAACGTTGTCTTTGGCTGAAAGAAGACTTGGGTCAAATTCTTTTGGGCAGGACCCATGTGTTGTAATATTGGGGTCCCAGGACCCCTGAGCCCCTAAACCGCATCACTGGGACCCCAAAATCACAATACGTGGGTCCTGCCTGAATGAATTTGACCCAAGCTTTCTTTCAGCCAAAGACACATTGGGAGTCAATGTCATTCCTATTTGTCATGCTCCTGATACGAAAAGCAATTTACTCCTATGTATTGTCTTTTCTACCCTAGTCTGTATAACCTTCTGGAACTCTGTTTTTACTGCTTGCTTAGATAAATGTCTGCTAGCTATTTGTGATTATCCTTTCTATAACAAGAATTTGTTGTGAGGGAACTAACCTGGTGGAGAGTAAGCTAATTATTACCCTTGGTTTTGGAGTAGAACTACATCTCCTCGCCCCCCCCCCCCCAAATGACTAGAGAAAGGATTTTATTCTGAACTCTAAATTTGGGGAGGGAAGGAGTGATCTCCCAGGAATATGAATCTTCCTACTGTACTTTAAGGTACAAATCACAGTCTCTATTGGAGACTTGGTATGGGGCTTTCTAGATTCCAAATCTTTTAAAATATATCCTTGTACCCCAATTTAAACCCTTTGACATGATCCAATCTATATTTCACTTACATTTTGGGAAACATATTTTTATTATCCATTGCTCCTAGTTCTGCTTTCTGGAGTCAAGTACAAGTCCAATCTCTTTTTGATTTGATAATCCTTGGAATATTTCAAAACAGCTATAGCATCCTCTTTTTTGTCTTCCTTTTTGCAGGATAAATATCACCAGTTTCTATAACTAGGACTTGTATAGATGTAAAGGCCTTAAAATCCTGCTAGCCTTCTAGAGGATCTCTAATTTGTCAGGGTCCTTTGCTTTCACTTGTATCACATTGGGGGAGAGAAAGGGGCGGGGAGGAGAGGAGAGAAGAGAAAGGGAGAGGGAGAGAACACAGTGGGATTTCCATCTACCTGCCCCCCCCCCCCCACTAGGTACAACCCTGGGAGACATTGGTGGAAGGTTTGTAGCCTATGGAGGTCAGGCAAGATGGCAAGAGTCCTGAATATTTCAGAGGAAGAAAAAGATCAGCTTGGAATAACTGACATAATACTATTGTTTATTTAGGAAATCAGAGAACTAACAGAAAAAGGAGAACAAAGCCACCGTGCCAGCAGGGGCCATCCAGGTTGTAGGTAAGATAAAAAAAACCAAACCATTGATTAGAGGTAGAAGGAACGTTAAAGATTTTCCATTCCAATCCTACTGTCATATGTAGAAATTAAGACTCAGAAAGGGGAAGTGATTTGATCAGTCATACAGACCCCCACTCCCTTCTCTTGTACATCTCAATCACTTAAATCTTTGCTGAATTTAAGTGGTGGAACTGGGACTTAGGTTAAAGATATCTGACGGAATCTAGCGCATGGTAATTAAGAAGGTCAAAGTTTACAAAACAGCAATATTACAACAAACCTGTATTTAAAGAAATCACTTTAAGAGAAAATAAAAGGTTCAGGAACACAACAGAAAGGAAAGGAAAGGAAAAGAAAGGGGAAAAGAAGAAAGGAAAAATGAAGGAAGAAGAAAGGAGCAATAATAGTATAAATTAGAAAATTGCTAGAAAGCTGTATTGAAGGGGATAAGAAGGGTGATAAAGAATGTCACGGGGCACTGAGCATGAGGATATGGAATAATCATATTGGCTGGTGAGTCATTGTTGAAGGCAAAGCCTGCCCTAACAGATGGCAGAGAATAACACACTTCTATTTCAGGCTTTTGTGTATGTAGAGTAGGGGAAGAATAATGATCATTTTAACACTCAGGAGATAGTCTCATCATGAGTCCAGAGGAGTCAATTAAGCTCTTAATGCTCCAAGAAACTCTAACACTGGGCTTTTCTTAACCTGGGGTCTTTAACTTAAAAAAAAAAGTTTCAATAATTATTTCAATTGGTTTCCTTCATAATTTTATATATTTCACTATATGCCTTTAAAGACATAATTCTGAGAAAAGGTCCCTAGGCTTCACCAGGCTGCCAAAGATATAAAAAGGTTAAGAACTCATGATCTAAGATTAAGTTACAGGGGAGTTGCCCATCACATTGGGAGTTTCCTTCTCTAATGAAACCTTAGGTACAAGTCAACAACACTAACAACCACAAAAAACACACCAGGAGAGCTAAAATAAATCACTTTATTGAAATAAGCTAAGAAGCCAAATCTATGGAATAGAAGATGGTTCTAAAATAATAATGTTTGTAGTGAGTATTCAACTTTGTAAATTTTTTTCATATCCATTATCTCATTTGATTTGGTGAGATAGGAAGGCCTGGCATTGTTACATAACTCATTTTACAATAAGGAAATGGAAATTCAGGGAAGTCAAGTGACTTGCTCTCTGCACTCCGCCCCCCCCAATGAATTAGTGATTCTCCTGGGACCATTAAATGGATCTCCAGATTCCTGGAGAAAAAGCCTCTTTCCACTGTAAACTAAATTGTAATCCCTTGACAGCTGAAATCAGTATTACACTTTTGCTAAGCTGCATACGGTCTAACACAGAGCATCGAACACAATAAACACTTATGTCTATGCCTCTAGAAAGACATAAAAATTAATGGCAGGGACTATATTTAAGTTTTGTATCTTCCTAAATGCCTAAAATAAGTTGTTAAGGCATACAGTAGTTGCTTAATAAATATCTATTAAGTTGAAGGGGCAACAAGGTATAGTGGAAAGAAAGCTAGTTTCAATATCAGATCCCACCTCCACTTTCTGGCTGTGTGATTCAGGGCAAGTCACCTAATCTTTCCAGTGCTAGGTTACCTCTCTAAGATGACAGTTTTTAGAGAAAGTGCTCCCTGGCATTGGCAAAGGGAGTTTCCTAATCAGGCAGTTGTCCTTATCAAAGAAACCATAAGCCCAGAACCTATTCCCTAATTCTAAAATGCTGGAGTCAGGAAGATTTGAGTTCAAACTCTGCCTCAGTCACTTACTAGTTGTATGACCCTAGGCAAGTCACTTAACCTCAGTCAGCTTCAATTTCCTCATCTGTAAAATGGGGATAATAAGAGCACCTAGGTCCCAAAGTGGTGAGGATCAAATGAGATAACAATTGTAATGGCTTTTCAAACCTTAAAGTGCTGTATAAATGCTAGTTCTTATTTTTATTATTTTCCTCAACTGTAAAATGGGGATAATAATAGCCTTTACTTTCCAGGGTTATTGTAAGGATCAAGTGAGATATTTACAAATCAGTTTGCAAGCTTTAAAGGACTGTATAAATGCTAGTTATTATTATTATTCTCAACTGTAAAATGGGGATAATAATAGACCCTACCTTCCAAGGTTGTTTTGAGGATCAAATGAGATATTTATAAAGCACTTAGCACAGTGCCTGGACCACAGTTAAGTGCTTAATAAATACTGATTATCATCATCATTGTTATTATTTTTCTCAACTATAAATTGGGGATAGTAACAGCTCCTACCTCCTAGGGTTGCTGTGAAGATCAAATGAAATTTGAATAATCATCCTCATCCTCATCCTCATCCTCATCTTCCTCCTCCTTCCTCAACTGCAAAATGGGAATAATAATAGTCTCTACCTTCCAGGGTTGTTGTGAGGATCAAATGAGATATTTGTAAAGCGCCTGGCAAAGTGCCTGGCAGATAGTAAGCACTTAATAAATGCTATTATTATTATTATTTATTATTGAAGCGTCTATGGGGGGCAGTTTCCGTCCAAACTACAACTCCCAGAAATCTTGGCGGCGCATGCGTGGCTTGCCCAACCCTGGGGAACGAGTGACGTCGTAGTTCGGTGGCGGAATCTGACCTGCTGGATCTGCCCAGTGTCCCATAGGGAAGAGCCAGAGTAGGTGCGTCCGTCGTTCCGTCCATCTGACCAGGCTCCCACATTGAGGATTTCGTGTCCTGCTGAGTTCCCCCGAAGGTGAGCCTGTGGAGGGGTGTGTGTGTGTATGTGTGTGTGTGTGTGTGTGTGTGTGTGTGTGTGTCTGTATATGTCTGTGAGGAGTGTGGGGTCCGGCAGCGAGGTCCTTCCCCTTCGAGACCCCTCGCCTTTACTTCAGCCTCCGTACCCCCCCGCCTCCCACGTATCCCACGGCCGACCCCCGGTCCCAACTCCAAGCCCATCTGCCTTTTCTATCCACAGTCTTCTCTTTAGTCCAGCGGGTTGCCGGACTCACTCTCTCTTGCCCTACGCCCCACCGGCCTCGCCCTTTTCCGCCCCCCTCTTACCTAACTCCCCCACCTCTCCCTTTCCCCCCCCCCCCCCCCCCCGCCCCGTCCTCAAAGTTCCCCGTTCTTCTCCAGCCCCGCCCCCGCCCCTTGCCCCCCGCTGTTTTCTGCCGCAGCCCCCAGACCCCCGCCCCCCGCTGCGGCCCCACCCTCTTCTGCCCCCCTGCCTTCCCCCAAACCTGCTCCTGTCTGCCCTCCCACCCGCCCCCCGCCTATCTCTGGATCCTTTTTACCACCCCGATCTTGTGGATACTCTCTGTCTCCCTGTCCAGCCCCATCTGCACATTTCCCCAGCCCATAAGCCTTCTCCTTAGGCACCTCTGACCCCACACCGTCGATTTTAGCCTTATTTTAATTAAATTTTATTTTTCTTAATCACCGAAAATAGTTGTCTTTTGCAGTCAACTAAAATACGTACTCTTTTCCTCCTCCCTCCCCCACTGAGAAAGAAGGAAAGAAAAATCCCCAGCTGACAAACACGTATGGTCCAGCCAAACAAATTTGCATTGACCATGTCCAGAAAGATGTCTCAATCTGCGCTGAGTCCGCTTCCCCTCCCGGACCGTCACTTTTGCTGTAACCTCCTGAAATTCCCCAGCTCTTAACTACCCCTCCACCCACTTTAACAGCCCTTAGTCTTGATGCTTTGGGCCCCCTGAAGCCTTTGTCTTCCCTCGAGCCCCAGCCACAACTTTAACTTCTTCCCCTATCAGTCCCACTCCCCAAATAGGAGGGGTTTCATTTTATTTGGAGCGGGTTTCGCTGGCCCCTCTCCCGGCTTCTGTGCAGTGTAGGCTGTGGGAAGGACTGAGATCCGGGATTGGGGATTTCTGTCGGTGTCACCTGACCGGGTTTGTTGTCAGCTCGGAAAGCCAAGGGTGGAGTGAACCAGGTCACCGGGAGCTGGACCGGCCTCGTGTTTTGTAATCTCCCTCCCTGGGAGGGAGATGTCCTAGGCAGCTGGAAAGCGGCACTATTGGAGCCGAGAGCCGGAGGAGGAGTTTCTAGGACCGTGTGTCTCCCCCTGCAGGTTACACTCGGGCAACAAGTCTGAGTGGTGGGAGGATGCTTCTTCTCCGAACGGTACCTGCCTTATGCAACCGGGACAGTAATAAGTGCCTTGAGGAATATATTGTGGCATGATAAATTAATCTGCTGTTTATAATGGGTTACACGAGGGGGTGGGGTGGAGGAGTATTGGCTGAAATTACACTTGTTATTGGAATTGGAGAAAAGAGGAGGGTTTGGTTTGAACATTTTTTAACCAGGAAAACAGGAAAGGGAAATTTGAATCTTGTAGAAAGTGACATTTTTCAACAAGAATGTAAAAAGCTTCATCACTGTTGCAGGAAAAAAAAAAATTGTCTTAAGTGATGGGCTTTACATGTAACAAATGGAGCACTATTTTCACAAAATAGAAAATGTTCTTTCTAGGTCAGTAGACAGTTGAGTTTTCAGAAGCAGCAGGCCACTCTAATTTTCCCTCATATCTGAAATTGAAGGTTACCTCGATTCTGAAGTCAGAACTGATTTTCTTGTCCTTTTTACATTTTTTTTTTACTTAGGCGTTTTATTAGTTGTGTCATTGAATTGAATAACTAGGGTTTTGTATTTTTCCAGGCAATTAATATTATTGAATACTTTTTTGAACAATTAATATTTGTCATCTTTTACCTTTGGAAAATACCTTTTAATTTTCTGACTGCTTTAGAAATTAGGTGTGAGGGAAGTAATGCATTTTCCTACAGGACCAGTCCAAGATTAAAAAAAAAAAAAAGCTATAATGACTATTAAAGACTTTGTTACAATTTTCCCAACATGTTTAAACTTTTTAGGTACCTTTCTTAAGTGACATTTCACTTTACTGAGAGTCTTGGGGAGGGGGAATGAGCTAAATTCATTTGGGGACACTGGTAAAATTGTGAAAGTGGGTCCCAAATGATTAGTGCTTTTTACAGTAGCTTTTTAGAAGAATGGGAAAGTGTAAGTTGCTACTTTTTCAAAGCTTTCTGCCTTCTGAAATATAATTTCCTTATTTTAAAAAAAACACGTAAAAATTTTGTTGATTTTTTAAAAAATGGAATAATAAAATATGATCAATTTAGATTGCCCAAAACATACTGCATTAAAATATTGATCTGAAAAAAATCAGTTTGCAAACTGTACTGTCCCATTGAACTGCCTCTTAGAAGACATGGAATTTTAGAGGCAGAAGGACCCTTAAAAATGAACTAGTTCATCTCCTCGTTTGACAGATAGTTACCTTCCTTATCACCCCCAGAATTTGTGAAAGATAATGAAAATTTAAAAAATCACCTTTTCATAAAATATGCTCTTGTTTTTTGGTATCATAGATCTAGAAGCATTTTCAGAAGCTCTTTGACCCAACCTCTTTATTTTATGGATGAAAAGACCAAGTTTGGGATTATTTACTGTAAATATTTTCTTATACTTTGCTGATTTTCTGGACAAGAGAATAGAATGCATTAGTTAATGTTTTTACACTTCTCTCCCAAAGGTGGTGCTTCCCTTACTACCTTTTCTTGTACTGGTCACACTTTCTCTTATATCCCCTACTTTTTTTTTGGTTAGGCAGTGGGGTTAAGTGACTTGCCCACTTAACCCATTAACAGCTTAACAGCTAGTAAGTGTTATGTGTCTGAGGTCAGATTTGAACTCAGGTCCTCCTGAATCCAGGGCCTGTGCTCTATCCACTGCGCAACCTCACTGCCCCTTCCCCTTACTTTCTGTTGGAAGAGAGGGAGTCCACTTCTACCCCCATTCTTTCCCAGACCGTCATTGGCTTCTTTCATTGCCTGTTTCAACTCCCTTGGGGGGAAGTCATCTCAACTCTCTACTGCACTCCACCTTAGATCCCTTTGCTTCCTTGTTCTATTGCTCCAACCCTAGAGCTTGTTTGTTTCTATTTATGTATTGTTAATAGAGTTGGAAGTAATCAGGAAACTGGTGATTGGTCAGACTACAAATTTATGGTATCTAATTTCAACTTGGCCTGCATAGCAGCTAGGCAAATATTCCATTCCTCCCTAATTGATTTACTCTCCTACTTTTTATAGCTACTGTTTCAATCCTTCCTCCTCCTCAAGCCTAAACTCTCTCCCTACCTTCTCCACAAAGGACCTCACCTTGTTCTTCACTGAAAAAATTGAAACCATTTGATAAAAACTCCCTGCCTGACCCTCATCTCATGTCGCTCAGATATCTTCATCCACTATCTTCCTCTTTCACTGTTGTCTTGATGAAGAGATAGCCCTTGCAAAGGCAAAGTCTTCTATATTCCCTCTTGGATCAGATCATCTTCCACCTTCTCAGCAAATTACTTCCACTATTATCCCTACCTCTTTCAATCTTTAGAGATCTCCAGTCTCTTCCTATCCACTGCCTCCCTCTCTCCTGTTTACAACTGAGTCTCTCTCCCCCTACTTCCCCTAATCTTTACAAAACTCTCAGTTAGCTATAGTCCTATATCTCTCTCTTCCTCTTCAGGGTTAAAATCTTTCAGAAAGCCATCTATAGTAGTTAAGTCAAATCAACAAGCATTTACTAAGTGTCTTTTATGTGCCAGACATTGACATAAGTGCTGGGGGTACAAAGAAAGACAAAAAACCTTCTCTTAAGGAGCTCATAGTTTTATGGAGGAGATAACATGCAAACGACTATGCACAAATGAGCTATATTTATGTTTATATCTTATATATGCACATATATGAGACATGCCTGTATATTACATATGATGTATTGGAGATAATCTCAGAGGAAAGGCACTAACATTAAAGAAGACTAGCAAAGACTTTTTTGCAGAACTTTGCAGACTTTAGCTGAGCCAGGAAGTAAGTGAAAGTGAAGAGTCAGGAGATGGAGTTTCATGTGGGAGGAACAGCATGGAGGTCTACAACACTTTGTTAATATACGTGAGGAGAGTAAGATATAGAAAGACTGGAAAGGTGGGAAGGAGTCAGGTTATGGAGGGCTTTAAAAGTCAGAAGGCGATACTAGAGGGGCCCCTGGACTTTATTGAATGGGGGGGGTAACATGGTCAGACCTTTGTTTTAGGAAGATAAAGAAGAAGAGGGTGATCAACACTGTTAAAGGGTGCAGAGTTCAAGATGTAACTTTAGAGAGTACAAATTTAGCTGAATGCTTAAGTCAGTCATGTCGAATTCTTTGTGACCCCACTTGGGGTTTTCTCCACAAAGATGCTGGAGTGGGTTACCATTTCCTCCTTCTCCAGCTCATTTTACAGGTGAGGAAACTGAAGCAAACAGTTAAGTGACTTGCCTAGGGTCAAGCAGCTAGTAAATGTCAGAGACCAGATTTGAACTCAGAAAGATGAGTCTTCTTCCTGACTCCAGGACTAGGGCTCTATCCACTGCACCACCTAGCTGTCCTAGAAGCCAGATTGCAGAGAGTTAATAAGAGTGAGAAAAAAACAAAGTGAAGGCACCTGTTGTAGTTGGCATTTTCAAGGAGTTTAGATAGGAAAGGGAGAAGAGATATAGGGCGGCTCTCCTATCCTCAAAAAGTTTCACTTGATCCGTTCATCTTGTAGGTGTGTCCACTTCTAAACCCTTTTCAGTATGACTTCTAATCCCAACATGCAATTGAAACTTTCTTTGACAAAGTTTCCTTGCCACTTTCTCAGTACTGATCTTCCTTGACTTCATTATTCTCTCCTCTCTAGATTTTCATGACTTGTTCACCTATTTGTTTGACTGCTTTCTCATTCTCCTTTACTTGTTCTTCATCTAGGTCATGTCCTTTAACCATGTGTGTTCCCCAGAGCTCTGACCTTGGCTTCCCCTCTTTTTAAAAAAAATTAATTTTTAGTTTTCAATATTTACTTTCACAAGATTTTGAGTTCCAGTTTTTCTCCCCATCTCTCCCCTCCCCCCACTCCAAGACAGCATGCATTTTGCATACCCCTTCCCCCAATCTGCCCTCCTTTCTATCACTCCCCACCCCTTCTCTTATCCACTTCCCCTAATATTTTCCTGTAGGAATGGGTAGATTTCTATACCCCATTGTCTATACTTCTTATTTCCGAGTTGCATGTAAAAACAGTTTTTAACATTTTGTTTTTAACACTTTGAGTTCCAAATTCTCTCTCTTCCTCCCTTCCCACCCACTCTTTTGAGAGGGTAAGCAATTTGGTATATGTAGTCATACAGAACACTTCCATGTTAATCATATTGTGAAAGACTTTATTTCTCTCCATCCTATCCCGAGCAGGGCCCCCCCCCATTCTATTCTCTCCTTTGACCCTGTCCCTCCTCAAAAGTGTTTGCTTCTGATTACCCCCTTCCCTAATCTGCCCTCTCTTCTATTGTTCTTTCTCCCTTCTCCCCACCCCCCCTTAGCCTCTCATTTTCCTGTAGGGTAAGATATATATTTCCATACCAGTTGAGTGTATATGTTATTCCCTCCTTAAGCTTGGCTCCCTTTTTATTATTTCACTTGGGCAATGTTATCACCTGCTTTGGGTTCAGTTTCCATCTCTATGCAGATAATTCCCCGATCAATATATACAGCCCTAATCTCTCTGATGAATTACAGTCACATCTCCATTGTCCTCTTGGACATCTTGAACTAGATGTCTTGTAAACATATTAAACTGAACATGTTCAAAACAGAACTTTTCGCCTAAACCCTCTTCCTCTTCTGAACTGCCCTGTTACTTTTATGGGCACCCTTATCCTGCCAGTCATTCCAGGCACCCAGCCTTGCTGTAGTCCTCAGCCTCGCTTTCACTCATCCTCACACCCAGTCCGTTGCCAAACAGCCCTATCTTGACAGCATTTCCTGTGGATGTCTCATTCTCTTCACTCAAACAGCCACAGCTCTCATTCAGTGCTTCTTCATCCCTTGTCAGGACTACTCTATTAGCCTTAAGACTGGGCTTCCTGCCTCAAGTCTCTTCTCATCCCAGTCCGTCTGCACTCCCCTTTCAAGGTAGTTTTATTTTTATTTTTAAAATTTTCATTTATTTTTCAATTAAGCATTTTTTTCACTTTTTCACTACCCCACTTGAAAAGAAAAAAAAATCTTATCAAGCCCATGTAGAATATATGCATAGTTAAACAAACAAACAAACAAAAATTCCCCCATTGGCCATGTCCAAAATGTGTATCTTATTCTGCATCAATACATTACCTTCCTGTCCGGAGGTAGGTAGCATATTTCATCAGACATCCTTTGAAATCGAGGTTGATCCTTTACTGGATCAATTCATAAAAGACTCTCAGAATTCTTTGTCTTTAAAATGTTTTTGTTATTTTATAATTGTTCTCTGTTCACTTTTACTTTGCCTTAGTTCATAGAAATCTTCCCTGGTTTCTCTGAAACCTTCCCTTTGCATCGTTACTTAAGGCACAATAGTATTCTGTGTAGTCTCAGTTCAAATCCCACCTTTTGCTGGAGGCATTTGCTGGTCTCCCCAGCTTTCTAATGCCTTCCACTTTCAAATTATCTTCATTTACCCCTTTGTCTTCTTGGTACTTAGCTATTTATATGTTGTCTCTTCTATTATAATGTACCTTCTTTGAGAGCATGCCTTTCATTTGCCTTTCTTTTTTATCCTTTGTGCTTTTCACTATGCCTGGTGAAATAGTAAGCACTTAATTAGTGTTGTTAATTGACTGAATCCTCATATTCTGGAGGATCTTGAGTCATTGTGACCTTGTCATTTAACCTCTGTGCCTGCTGTTCTCTGTAACTAAGGTGTATTGCTTTTTCTTTTTTATCTTACATTTCCTAAGCTTATGTAAATAATCATATCAAAATTTTTGCAAGACAGAGGAAAAGGCTAAACTCTTCTGGTAGGTATTAGAAACTTTCATTGTCTGACCCTCTTTATCTGTCTACGCTATTGGCCGTTCTCCTGCCCAATCTTAAGCCTTTGCTCTTTCCCCCCAGTATCTCTTTTGTTTTTAACAAAAGAAAAACCCAACTACTTTATTTTTAATGAACTTGACAGACATTAACATGTGAGCATTTTCACATATGAAGAGCAGAAAATAAGATTTTATATGAAACCTTGAATCTCTTTGTTATGGAATATCGTTTGAGTATAAATTTTAACAAGATCAACACTGCCCTGCTTGTCTGTGTCCCCTCTCAACATTTCTGCTCACTTCTGTGTATTTTTAAAATGTTTCAGCCGCATTCTTAACTTTTTTTTGCATCACTATCATTATTCTTTTTCCTTTCCCTCACCAATTAAAAACTCCCTTGTGATAAATATTATCATAACAAAATCATGTATTAGTCGTATATGATAATGCATGTCTCAATCAGTACTTATAGGTTGTACTTTGCAAAGTAGTGGAAAGCATGCTTCATCATCAGTCTTTTGGTGTCATGATTGTTCATTGCATTGAACAGAGTTCCTAAGTTTTTCTGAGTTGTTTTTCTTTATGGTATTGTAGTCATTGGATACATTGTTTTCCTGATTCTTCTTACTTCTCTCTGTATCAGTTGAACTAAGTCTTCCCAGGTCCCTCTGAATCCATCCCTTTCATAATTTCTTATGGAGCAATAATATTCCATTACATTCATGTGTCATGATTTATTTAGCCATCCTTCAATTGTTGGGCACTCACTTTGTTTCTGGTTCTTTGCTACCACCAAGTGTGTTGCTTTAATCATTTTTGTATCATTTTTGTAAGGTGTGATCATTTTCTTCCTGTCTTTTTTTTTTCCTCTGGGACAAAGGATGTATGCATAGTCTTGTGACTTTTTGGATATAATTCCAAATTACTTTTCATAATAGGCTACTTCACAGCTCTACAGACAATGCATTAGTTTGTCAGGCCTTTCACTACCCTTCTAACAGTTGTCATTTTTGCCAGTCTTAGTATGACAGAACCTCAAAGTATATAAACTCTGCATTTCTTTTATAATTTTCTAAGTCAAGCATATCATCTGCAAAAGTGGTACTTCTGTTTCCTCTTTGCTCTGCTTTCTTCCTCAATTTCTTTCCTGCCTTCTTGCTAGTTGCTAACATTTCTAGAACCTCATCATATAATAGTTATGACAGTATACATCCTTGCTTTACTCCTTGATCTTGTTGGCAAGACCTAGCATTTCTCAATTACTGATAATGCTAGCTAATGGTTTTTGATAGATACTACTTACCATATTAAGGAAAGGCCCATTTATTCTTGTCCTTTTTAATATTTTAACACAAATGGGTGTTGTACTTTCTTAGGAGCTTTTTTTCTGCAGCATTTGGTATTATATGATTTTTATAGTTTTAGTTATTTATGTGGTCAGTTATTTTTATAGGTTTGCTAATATTGAAATAGCCCCATATTCCTGGTATAAATTAAACCTTGTCATAGTGCTGTTCAATCTATTTAGTGAATTGCCTAATGTTCTTCCCTAATGTTTCATTCATTATTTTTGCATCAATATTCATTGGAGATATTGGCCTATAGTTTTCTTTATTTTCTTCCTGGTTTAGGTTTCCATACCATATTTGTCTTAAAGAAAGAATTTGGTAGGATGTTTTCTTTCACTATTTTTGTGAAACTGATAGCTTAAATGAAATTGATGAATAGTTACAAAATATAAAATACCTAGATGAACAGAAAAAGAAATAGAATGCAAATAGTCTAATATCAGAAAAAAATTGAACAAGTTCTAAAGGACCTCCCAAAGAATAACCTATTATTAAAAAAAAAAAAAAGAAATTACAAGCTACAAAGGAATTTCCCAGAGAATAAAACGTCTGCGATTCTTCTCTATGTTATCTCATAAATTCCTCAGGAGCCTTCCTCTAGGTCAGACATTTTTTACCTGGAGTCAGTGAACTTGTTTTTAAAAAATAGTTTTATAACTGTATTTCAATATAATTGGTTTCCTAAATTTTATGCATTTAAAAAGTATTATTCTGAGAAGGAGTCTGTAGTTTTTACCTGATGACCAAAAGTGGGTCCTTGAGACAGCAGAGGTTAATAACCCCTGATCTAGGCCTTTTTACATTTTCTTAGTACCAGTTCAGTACTTGAGCTGTCTTTCTGGCCATCTCTGTTGGAATACAAGGATCACTGGACCTTTCAATCTGGCTTGTAGTTGAAATCTATATGTGTTGGTCTTCACCTTATTAGAATTTGAGCTTCTTGAGAGCAGAGACTCTCATACTTTTCAATTGTACAATGTTGGGGACATAGTAAGCTATTATAAAAGTATTTTTAAAAAAGTATTTTCATTCATTTATTCATTTGATCAGTCATTAGAAACATGCTACAGTGTCATAATTATAATAGTTAATATTTATATCACTCTGTAAGGTTTGCAAAATACTATGTACGTCATCCTGTTTGATCCTCACAGTGACATATGAAATAAATGTTGTTATTTACATTTTATAGTTGAGGAACCTGAGACCCAGAGATTTTAAGTAATTTGCCTGTGGTCACACATCCAATAAGTGTCAAAAAATGGAAGGATTTGAACCTAGACCTCCTGACTCCCAAGTCCAGCACTCTGTTACTCTATCTTCTGTGACATGCTTATCCTATTGCCCTTATTTCACTCTGAATCACCCACAGCTTTGATTTTTCAGGGATTGTGGTGTGCAAACTCAGAATCAGATTAAAATGTAATGGGGAAATGTTTAACAAGATAAATAAAAATACAGTACAACATAAATAATGTTTATTTGTGTGTTTTTTTTTTTTTTGGCGGTATGCTTGCAGGAATCAGTTTTTATTTGCTTTTGCCACCTCTGGTTTACAACATTGTGAACCGTAGAACACTGTTAAGAGAATACTGCTGTTAAAAGAGAGGTTTTGTGTCAAGGAACAGTTGGGGATTGTTAAACATACTGTGCAATTTCCCAAATGTGACCCAGCCTTCTGTTACCTTCTTCTTTAGTGCTAGGCCCAGCTTGTTGGCCACCTGCGGTACTTATCCTAGGGAAGACAGATATAGTTGATGTACTGGCCAGCCAATTGCACACTAGATTTTGGACATTAGGTTTTTTTTCCATCTATTTTTTTTGTTTTGTTTTTGTATGAATTGTTAGAATTTTTTTCACTGATCACGGGTCTTTGAGGAGGCCCTGCAGTTTTCGGAGATTTGATATAGTCGCCAGAGTATTATCTGTAAACAGGAGCATCTGGAGGGCCACCTCCTGGAATTCCTTTTCCATCTATGCACTGTGCAGGTCATCTGTGTAGTGAATACTTTTGGTGAACATCACTTTGGTGATGTATCTTGCCAAAAGCTAAAGGTCTGTAATAATATATATGAAATAAATCTGCAAGTGTGCCCTAGTATGTGTATATTAATGCTTCTGTAGCTGGCTGTTCGATTTCTTAGAACATGATGCAAATGATGCCAAAGCTTTGCATTGTTTGATGATTATTGACAATCTTGGTGGGTTGACCGTGGGAGAACAAGTTAAGAGATTAATGTTATGATTATAGAAATGACAGAGGGTTATGGATGGCAGCATCTTCACATGTGAGTCAATATTTTGTAACATGTAACTCCAAGGATCATTAATTGTTATTTCTAGTCATACTTAGATCAAATGAGATAACATATATAAAACTCTTTGCAAATCTGAAAGTGCTATATAAACAGTTATCATTATTATTGTTATTGTTACTATCATTACTGTTATTCTATTCTCAAGGAGAAGAAAGAATAATTTTCACGTACTTCCTACATTTCCTTCCCCACTGTGTGATCTCTCTTGGTCTAGTGGTCTTTTTGCATCTCAGGATGATCTCTGAAAGCTGTAGCCTGCCACTCATTAGCTTGTCATTTTGTAGGTAACATTTGATTCCTTTCCCTTTCCCTTTCCTGTAACTTTTTGTGCCCTGATGGTTGTCTAAAGGAATATAATAATAATTGTTCGATAAAATGTCAGTTGGTAATATGGTATAACTACTAGGAGCAGCACAGGAGTCAGCTGTTAAAAATAATGACCTAGTTGAACATGCTGCTGTCTGTTTTAGTTGGTGAAAAAGGCAAGATATATTTTCATAATCCACTTTGTAAAAAAAAAAAAAAAGCTAGATTCTCCTTTTTTTACCCCCTGCCTTCCCTTCCCTTCCTGCTCAGTCTACCTTTTGTAGAAGGCATGGTGGAGGGATTTGATAGTTTGAAATGGTCTAGTTACAGATGAACTTGTCTGATACTCCTATTCTCTTTCCAGCTGTTTGCTGGTTAACCAACCTCTGTCCCTTCTAATGTTTGGCATTCAGGAGAAGATTCATTTTTGACTTTCAAGTTTATTAAATAGTTATAATCAATGACACTTGAATGACTTGGTTTTTTGCTTCTACTTCATACTCACAAAAGAATAATATTTAGAACTGAAGTGTAGTGGGAAATTTAGGGGTAAACCAGATATTTTGAATATGGCATTATTAACTTTGGATCTCTGTTTTATAGGCAATGTGTGTAGGCCGTTTGTGCTTGATTCTTTCAAAATTACTTGGTATTTAGTGTAGGTTGAGTATTTTGAGTAGCTGGGTGTATGTTTAGAACTTTTGTTTTTCTCTTAAAGATTTTGTGTTGTTCAGTAGTTTTTCAGTCATGTCTGACTCTTCATGACTGCATTTGGAGTTTTCTTGGCAGAAATACTGGAGTAATTTGCTATTTCTTTCTCCAGCTCATTTTACAGATGGGGAAACTGAAGCAAACAGGGTTAAGTGACTTGCCCAGGGTCACACAGCTAGTAAGTGTCTGAGGTCAGATTTGAATTCAGGAGGATGAGTCTTCCTGACTCCAGGCCCTACATGCTCTAGTAAAAGCTCCTCTCTAATACCTGAGCTATGAGGTTTTCTTTGCAGTTGTAGGCTTTATTAGCATTTCACAGAGACTATTATATCCAAAGTCCAATCCTATGCCTCATGCAGATGGTGAGATGATTTTGGGTTTTTAAAGCCTATTTCATCAGAATGTAAGCTGTGGCAGATTTCTACCATGGCTGGAAAGGCATCAAGGGAAGTTCTGGCAGACTGTCTGCTCTCCAGTGGCCAGTGCAGCTAAGAATAGAAAGGCTAGCCATTTGGTCCTGAAGTTTTTGAACAACTTAACCCACAAAACAAAGAAAAATATAAAATGACTCTCAGTCCTTTGTAGTCCTCTTCAGCCCTTACAGTGATGGTGGCATAGTAGAAAAAGGGCAGAAGGCAACAAGAATCACTCAATCTCTGAATATTAACAAGGTTGGTACTCCAAATGGAAGGAACTGAATCATATCAATCTTTATAGTCTTTCTATTTAAAAAAAAAACCAACAGCCCAGAAGAGAAAAAGAAATTTTAGCTGAATGGAAGAATAGCTCTTAGTTCTTCATTGGAGAGGCAAATACAGGACCTGAAAGAGTAGGTTTTATTGTGTCCAAAGGCTACAAGAAACAAAATACGATGGTGTACTTAGTCATCTTATATTTTCATTGGTCTTGATGAATATTTTCAAAAAGTCCACCATGAACATTGTAGCTTACGTATCAACATCAGTAGTAGAAGATTATGAGGTAGAGAAATTCTGTGAAGAACTTGATGAGACCATTAACATTCAATCAACACATCCTAATACTTGGGGATGTCAGTGCAAAGGTATGGGGGAGAATAGGTAAAGCTGTTGGAAAATATGGCTGAGCAGAGAGGGGTCTAAGGTTTGTATATTACATGGAAACCTTATCCGTACATATAATGAATATTGTATTTGAGAAAAAAATTGGAGGTATTAGACATGGTGAATACCAAATAATGTTCCAAAAAATGAAATTTATTGTTTGTTATCTTTTAATAGACAGGAAGTAATTTGATAGATTCATTTCTTGAATCAGATATCAGAATATACAGTTATACTAACAACTTGTTAGAACAAAGATCAAAATTAATACAACACTAGAAGAATAAAAGTAAGAAATAATTGTACGTAACCAAAATCTTACCTATTTTAACAACGTTTTGATGCTAAACAATAAATAAAAACAGTGGAAAGGGCATTAAAGAAGCAAATTTAGGTTGGATGTAGGAAAAACTCCAAATGATTAGAGTATCTAGAAATGAAATGAGTTCCCCTTCATTGGAATTCTTCAAACACCAGGCAAAGAATTGATGATTGTTTGTCTAGTATAAAATAGAGATGTAGAAGAATGGGGCCTCTGAGATCCCTTGCAGCTTTAAGATAATATGATTCTGTGACTCCCATTTTAGTCCTTTTTTTTCTTTTCTTTTTTTTTTTTGGTGAGGTTTTGGGGTTAAGTGTCTTGCCCAGGGTCACACAGCTAGAGTGTATTGGGTGTCTGAGGCCGTATTTGAACTCAGGTCCTCCTGACTTCAGGGCCAGTGCTGTGTCTACTGCGCCACCTAGTTGCTTCCATCCCAGTCTTTTGGTCCAAGTTCAGTGTTCTTTTCAATATGCCATTGAAATATATGGAGGCTTGTCAATTAAAAGATTGTTTTTTTTTTTTTTTTTGGTAAGGCAGTCAGGGTTAAGTGAGTTGCCCAGGGTCACACAGCTAGAGAGTATCGTGTATCTGAGGCTGGATTTGAACTTGGATCCTCCTGACTCCAAGGCTGGAGCTCTATCTACCACATCACCTAGCTACCCTATTGCAAGATTGTTTTAGTTGGGTAGAAACAATAGTGCTAATTAAATTTTCAAATTTGTATGGAGCGTTTTTTTACTCTTGCACTTAGCATCATCACGTTGCATTACAGCTCTTTCTCTTTTTCTTTGCAATGTATGTGAAGTAAATATATATCTCACAGTTTTTAAGCCTATTTAATTAATGATGGAATTGTCAGAAGTCAGTAATTTGTTCATAATATTGCAGGCTAATATGATGGCTCACACTGTTTCATGAACTACTGATTCTGATCAAATAGAGTAATTTATAGGATTACATGGAATAAAATACATTAATTCCATTTGCAAACTGTCATGTGCTCTTTTTTGGATAGTTTGGTTTGCTCAGCTTCGGATGTTTTAGGCCTTGGGTAGGGTTGGGGTATGGGTAAGATTCTGATTTTTAGGTCATATGGTACTCCTTAAGTTCATACTAACTTTGCTCTATATCTCAGAACTAACTTGCTCTCACTGGTTCTTTTAATGTGCTTTATTCACAATGGAAGATGGTGGTGAGATGTGCAAGTGAGAGAGAGGTGTATGCAGGGAAGGAAATTAATAAAAAAACCTTGTGATTCCTTTGGTTACTTGTAGTTATACTTTGCCTGAATTTTCTCTGTCAGACCAATTTTTCTCTTGTTGTCAAATATCAAAAAATTGGGGTATAGGTAGATTAGAAGTCATTTGGCTTAGGTTCAGATTTCCTATACTCTTATTTCCTTTGTGACCTTGGGCAAGTCACCTCCAAGAGTCTCATTTTTCCTCATGTGTAAAATGAAGTCTTTTCTTATTTTCCAACTCAAAATGCTACAAGCTGCATACAGCTTTTAATCTTCAGCTTGTCCAGAAATGAGCACTTAGATCACCTTTAACATTTCGGTTTGATCCAAAGTAATTACTTATATAGGCAGTCCTCGTTGTTCTTTGTCTAGTTTGTTCTTGGCCTTTTGAGCCTAAAAATGAAGTATACCAAAAGGGTCTTTGTATTATGGATGTCTTATTTTCCAGTAAAAGTTTTCCCATCATATTCCACAGCAGCACGCTGGCAAAAAATATACAGTAATTATTAAGATACTTATAAAGAAGAGGACAAGGAAAAAAATAAAAATAGCTTAAGATCACTCTTTTGTTTGCACAAAACCCTGAGTTATCTACAAAGCTGAGAGTAGGACCCTGGACCAGGAGTCTAGTTAGACTTAATAAGGAGGATAAATTGCAGGATTCTATATAGACAAAGAACCCAGGCCAGATTAGCTGTTGTAGAGAGAGAGAGAGAGAGACGTGTTAATATTGTGAACCTCAGTGGAAGGCTGACTGAATTCAGTATTGAAGAGTTCTGTGCTGCTAGGAAGGAACATGCAGGAAGGAGAAAGAGGCCGTTAAAGCAGAGTGGTGCCCACTTTACCTTCTTCCAAGGGCAGAACAATAGTAGGAGAAACCAGTAGTGGAAACAGATTCCAAATAAGCAGGTTGGGCTCATATGGGGACTGATTGGAAATAAATTTCAGACAGAAGAGTGGGTGCTAGTGTCCAGTGGTTCCACACAGTCAACCAGGTTCATATGAGCAGTACCAGAGGTTATGACACTTGCCAAGAACAGAAGGGTAGCAACCCTGCCCCTGTTTTATGTGTTGTTGAGTGTAAGCAAATAAGAGCTGATAGATTTATGGAGGAAACATGTTTCCCGTAGTTCTTCAGTGGTGATAATTAAGATTACCTAATACTTCATTTACGAGATTAATAATAGTTCCTATTAATATTGTACTTTACGTGCATGATTATGCTTCACTCTCATGACAGTCCTGTGAGAAAGATGCTGTTATTCCCATTTCACGTATTGGGAAGCCAAGGTCAGAAAAATTCTGTGACTTGTTTCAGGTCCCATAATTAGCTATTTTTAAGTGTTTGAGGTGAGATTGAACACCCAGATTCCAAATCCAATGCTGTTGTTATGTGCTGTGTCTCTCAGGTTGGAAGTAAATAATCTCAGCATTATTGACAAAAGAATCATGACGTTTCTGAAATAGGTGGTGTAGCTTAAAAAAAGGTAAATAAATATTGTATTAGGACATCTGGGAGTTGTAAGATAATCTGTGCTTCGGTTTGTTCAGAGCTTTATTAGAATACTGTGTTCACTTTTGGGTTTCATACAGAAGCATTTCATGGGAAACTTGGAGAAGGTCCAAGAGAAGAGGATAAAGAATTGATTAAGTATCTAGAATATGGCCTCTTAGGAATACAGAGTAAAGAAGGGAAGGGCTGAGTGGGGATTCAACTATGCAAAAGGGATAATGTATTGGGGAATGTAAAAAGCTTATTTTTATTTGCACTGAGAAGAAGACAAGGATGATTTTAAATTACAATAAAGGGGAAAAAATCCTTCCTAATTTAAGATCTCTGAGACACTAGAATATAGTTTGAAGAAGTATATTGGGATATATTTTCCTAAAAATATGTAAGGAAAGGGAAGAGTGTTTAAGGATTGGTTTGCTCACAATCTTGCCTAGGAATAATGGGTAGACTAAATGATCCCTTAGTCCCTTTTTATTCTTTTGAGCTGGAAGTTCCTTTTCTCCTGTGCAATTGTGTAAAACTGATGCTCATTCAAGGAAAGTAGGTATTTAATAGTATATGCACTTTTCTCTTAAGGAATCCTGATATATAATAATCTAGATTAATATAAGATATATAAATTTATATTCTCTAAGAGGTAGTGTGGTATAGTGGACAGAAACCTGAAAGTCAGACCATCTGGCTTCTTGGTCTCACTAACTAGCCATGTGGTCTTGGACAAGTCTTGTACAAACGAAAGGATTCATACCCGTTCATGCCTCAGTTTCCCCTTTGTGAAATCAGAGAATTAAACTCCTTGATTTCTGAAGGCCTTCCTTAGTTTTAGTATTTTCTGATTCTCCTTGCACTCATTTTCTGAAGCCTTACCTCTGTTCTTTCTGATTCAGCCCTGATACAGTAGATTTTTGGTTCTTAACCATTTTTTTGTGTCCTGTATTCCTTTGGCAGTTTGGAGAAGCCTATGGACCCCTTATTGTAACATTTTATTTTATTTTTATTTATTTATTTATTTTTTTGCAAGGCAATTGGGGTTAAGGGACTTGCTCAGGGTCACACAGTTAGTAAGTGTTATGTGTGTGAGGTCATATTTGAACTCATCTCCTCCTGACTGCAAGGTCGGAGCTCCATCCACTGTGCCACATAGCTGTCCCTATTGTAACATTTTAAAAACATTTGGAGGAAATGGTAAATTTCAGTTAGAGGTTAATGAAAATAAAGATGGAATTTTTTTTTTTTGGCTATCCAAGTTTACAGACAACCTTAGACCTTAGAAATCTATCCTTAGATCCTGTGGGGATCCCGGTGTGGGGATCCTGGTTAAATACTCCTGTATTAGACCCTTCTTACATTAATACCCATTGAAGAAGGATATCAGATGTGATTTAGATTCCAGTCTGAATCTAATAAATCAGCAGGTATGGCCTAACTAGTCTAAAGCAGATTAACTTCAGTGACAACCAGAAGAAGACTGTATCAGCCATAATCAGTAGGCCAGTGGTGGTTAAACTTAAGTTTTGTAAAACCCTGGAGTTTCATGCTCCACTCCCCCATCCCCTCTAAAAAAAAAAAAAAGATTTATGATAGAATAAGCAAACACAGCAAAACTGTCTGTCTTCATGTATATTTTCAGCCAGTGCAAAGAACTGCCAGAAATTGGTCAAAACTAATAAATTAGTTGCTTGTCAGTCTGCCTTGGCAGGTTTTTGTAAAATAATTCATGACTGTACAAGGGTTTATTTATTCATTTTTAATGCTAACATCCATTATGATAATTGAGTAATATTAAGGTGTCTGAAGAGACAAGAAAGCAAAAGTGTTGATAATCAAGACTTTGATGAAACATCTGCAAACGTAATTAAAGTGTTAAAGCCCAACAGAAAAAAAATTTCAAATATAGATAGCATTATGTGATGTTTGTTTTACTGCTAGTGATCTTGGTGCAGTATATGTCATCTGCTATCATATTTTAAAAATAGTTCTTTGGTTCTGAACAAAGTTTATAAATTTTATAATTTAAAAATTTATAAAGTTTAAAAATTTATAAATGCATTTATAAATATAAGATAGCACATTTAAAAACAAAAGTCTTAATTTTAAAACTGAAAGCCCTTTGAAATCTACTGAAATCTAGGCATGTCAGATAATATGCCTAGCTATCTTAGCTGTATTACAATTTCTAAGATGAAATGGCCATCACCTTTATCATTTGGTTGGTGAAAATCTGGTACAAGGTACATCATAGACCCAAGGTGCCAGGTTCAGTGTGGTTTGTTGACCGCTTCAATGACAGCATTATTTTTGTTTCATCCAATATTTAACATACTTCATCATCCCTTTTATCTGTTTTGTTTCTCTTGAATAACATATCTTCTGAAGGGTCGTATTCCAGTTTTGATCCTTATTCCATCTGATCAAATCAGTCATTCCTGTACTTTGGGCATTTTTGTATAGATTTCAGAGGGCATGGGTTTTATTGCTGTCTCCTATTTTGGATTTTGTCTTCTATAGATGAGAGAGAAAGAGAGAGAGAGTGAGAGAGAGATCAAGATTGAGAGATTATGTGTGCACTGATATCCTTATCTAAAAGCACTGTATCTCTGTGTTATCTGGTCTGATGGATACATGTGTTGGCAGTTTTCATTCCTTCTCTTCCTTTTCAACTTAAAGCCCTTTTGATTAGATTTGCAAGACTGGGCAGATGTATTCTTACCATTTCTTTCTGGGTGCTGGACAGGAACTTATCATTACTTTATTTTAAGCTTTAATCCAGAAAGCCAATTTTATTTTCATTTACCAGTTTCTTCAGCAGCTGGCCATTCACTTTTCAATTCTCTCTTGCCTTCTCTTGGCAACAGTGATGAAAGTGCCATCTGTGCTTCTTAAGTCTTCAGTTTTTTTTTTTCCACAAGCCTTCATAAGCTTTCAGTGCTTTCTAGAGATCTTCTTATAATTTGTATACATGTGAATCACCAGAAGTTGGTAGTAGTTATCTGGTTCGAAAAATCTTATGAGGTTCTAGTTATCATATCCTGGAGACATAACTTGAGAAGGTGGCAGAACCCTCTATTTATTATCAGTTTACTAATAGCTATCTCAGTATCCTTTAACATTAACCATACCATCACTCAGAAATTTTTTTTTCTTTTGATTCTTTCTAGTTGACCTGATATCACCTTGGCATCCACGTCTTTATTGGACAGTAAGTAGTTGCTTCCTTTTCAGAGTGGCCTATTCACTCTTTTTTTTTGCAAGAACCAATTAACTGTTACTTACCTTTCTTTTGTTTCTTAAAGGAACACTTCCTTGTTTTTGATAACTTGGATTGTAGAGAGGCATTCTTTGAGCTCCCTTTACCTTCTCTTCTAGGAGGGAGATTAGCCTATAATTTTGTTGTAAATAACATTGATTTGGTTAAGACAGAAAGGCAAACATGCTGTGTTCTATGTAGGTCACTGCAAATATTTCCTTATTCATGGCTTCTGGAAGTACTGTCCTCAGTCTTTTGTTGTTCTTGCTAATGATTTCTCTGGCCAATTCTCAATAGAACTTTCACCTGATTAGTACCATCTTGCCTTATTAGCATCTTGACAGCCAGACCTAACTTCCTTTCCCATGCCCTACCGACTTCATTTTTATTCTTTCCCCTCTGGATCCTTCTATTTCTCCTGGGGTCATTTTTTTTTCTTCCTCTGCTGAAGTTTTTCTCTTCCTCACATTCCCCTCTAAAAGTTAAATCTCTAGCCATCTCCACAATTACAAACCCTTCCAAATATTGTTTTTCACAATTTTTTTCTTATCCAGGGACCCCTGACCTTCTGGAGCTAAGGGTTTGGGAAGCAGATTTAATAAAGTTGAGAGATACACCTAACAACAGCCTTGCTAAGATGAATCTGTTGAAAAGAAACCTAGAATTTAATGTCCAAGACAGATAAGAGTGGGCTGGCTGATTATTAAGTTGCAAAGTCATACCTGGGTCAGTAAGAAAGAAAAGAAAAAGTAACTAAGAAGGGAAAGGCTTTTTTTTTGGCCAACCCCTGCCCCCCCATATATGGAACCAAGATTAACTAATAGGACCTCATTAACATTTATGCTTCATTAATTTTATTTCTCACTAACCTTAGGCTTTAATGATCTTTATGTATTTGTGTTATACCCTTTACAGGTTGAAGATCATTCTCCTTACTGAAGCAGATAGCTATAAAATATGAGTTAGAGAGTTCTGTCTATTTTATGTTTTTCTGTTACCATTATGTGGTGCTTATTTGCTTTACAAAGCAAATATACGATCCAGGGTTTTTTAACTAATTTGTGTTTCTGTGTAATCAGTTTCACTTGAGATTATTGCTTTACTTTTATCATAATAAACCTAGAGTTTTCAAGATAATATGCAAGTTTCAAGGCAGCTTTTAAAATTGTATACTATAACTACTACTTTGCAGAGAAAATTGGTTATAAAGCCAAGGAGAAAGGGAAGCCATTTCCTAAAATGAGATTTTTAGCATGGAAGAGGCCTTCTAGCTCAGAGGAAGATAGACATATTTTCATATGCAATTTGTGGTATGTAGATTTTTACATTTATTTTATAATGCAGTGCTTAGGATTTTAGAGCTGATTTGGGGAATCTGAAATTGGGAAAATACAGTGAGTAGCAGAGTGTTATTATTAAATACAGTGTTGAAAAAATGCTGAATGTAGAAGTTATGCCTTCTGGTCGTGAGGGAGCCTATTTTAAGGACATCTTCCAGTGGTATTTGGTATTCAGTAAGCCAGTGTTGGGCTTGAGTCAGCCCCTCATTATTCTTGAGCTTCTTGTGCACCATGCTATTAAATTTGTTCTAGCCTCAAGCAAAAGAAGTCATTTTTCATAATACCACATTTGATCATACTGCACTTTGGAGCCTGAATTGCAGTAAGACACATTGCTCTACTGACAGTTTATTTTCTGCTTTCTTTTTAGTTTTGTGAGTTATAGCTATTACAATAGTTGCTGGTCAAATAATAACATTTAAAAGAAAGAGATATAGTAGTGTTATCACTGTGACACAGAAAACAGAAATTGTGTAAGTTAACAAAATCATAATCCCAAACAGAACAGGAGAAAAGAATCTTTGGAAAATGAGTTGGTAAAATGCTTATTGTAGCTTCTGTAGAATTTGGTGCAAAAGGAATCTATCCATCCCTCTCTTTTCTTTATCTTCTATCTCATGATCTTATTTCCACCAGTAGGGGAGGGTAAAGAGGAATGAATTGAAAGTAACATTTTAATAAGGTTAAAGGGGAACTTGAGAAAATTAGTCTGTTCCCTGTTGGACTATAACAACTACCTGAGACATGTGAAAAGAAATATTTATATTTGTAAATCAACCTTTGGAGTTTACTATGAATAGGGAATTGATTTTGTAACTCTCCTGGAAAATACTAAATTATCTGTCATTTTATTGTGTGATATAGTATAGATCTAGCCCAGATATTACTGATATTACCCAATTTTAGTGGTACCTAATAAATGTTTTCTAATCTCTATGTCTATGAAACTTCAGTTGTAGGAAAACCAACCTGTGGTTAAACAGAAAGTCACCTGTTAAAATGTGCCTCATCAACAAAACTGCTGGTTAAAGTTAACTTAAAAACCTTTAGTGGCTAAGCCACAAGGCACAGAGAGTACAACTTTAATTTTCCCAATGCCACATTGAATTTGCATTTCTGTCAGTTTGAAAACATTTGACTATTTGCATGGTACTGATGTAGAATGAAGCTGGCATCTTTCCAGTCACTTGTTAAAATACTACCACCAGGAATAGTGGCAGTTTTTGTTCTGAAGTGATTGCTTTTGTCAGCTAGAGCCCAAGCAGTTATAAGATAGGACTTTAATTGGGTGCTGTTAAGTGTATATATATTTGGGAGTTATGTATCTGGATCCTTGAGAATAGGGATCTTTCAGAAAACAGGTGTATCTAATGTATGAACAGCTGGATTGGGGATTAGGGCACCAGATTTCCTTTCTGCATCCACTTTCACCTTTATGCTTAAATTACTAAGCAGACCATTTAAGCTGTGTGCTTCAGTACTCTCGAAAAATGAGTTGCTTGCTACTTTGTGTCATAGTGGTGAGGATAAGTTAGATTAGTAACTGGGCAAGATAGATTAGTTGCATTTTAAAAGAAAAACACATTAAAGAAAGGAGGAAAACTACTTTAGTTAGTTGTTGGTTCAGGAATCCTTTGCTCAGGTTTTCTCTCACCTATTGGTTGGTAAAGTCTAAGAATTAGTGACTAATGGTGATAGAAATACACTAGAACCTCATGTTCTGTTTATTTGGTTACCTCATCAGCACTCATGGGTTCAATTATTACTTTTACATAGATGACTCCCAGTTTTATATAGCTAGCCCTAGTGTCTCTCCTGGGCACCAGTATAGTTAAATTTGATCACTAGTAAGTACAACTATTAGGTTATGACCTAATTTCAAGCTAGCACTTGAAAGGAGGGAACACAATGTGGAGCATGTAGGAGGTATTTAATAAATACATACTTGTTAAATTAAATTGAAAAATTTTATTTTCAATTTGACCCTTTTAGTTTGTGATTTTGTTTTAAAACCAAAGGTATGTTTAGTCATCATTTCTAATCCTTCTCTCTTTTCTCTCTAAGGTGAAGGGATGGCATTTGTCAAGAGTGGTTGGCTGCTTCGACAAAGTGAGTGATGGGTTTAATCTATTTTTATACCTTCTTAATAAATTCTAGGATAGATAGTTCTGTTATGAAACAGACTTTTAAAAGTAAACATAGAATTTTATGAACAGGTTCTTAATTTCCCTTTAGGAAGAATTATCATAGCTCCCAGAGCTCATGGTATAATGGGGGGAGAAAAACCAACAACAACCCAGCATTGAATTTGGAGTAAATTTATCTGGGTTGAATGTTAGTTCCAATGTCTGTTGATTATGGGCAGGTCATATAAATCTTTGAGTCTTATTCTCTTTCCTCGGAAAGCTAGTTTATAGCTTGTGTAAAGAACTGGCCCAGTTTGGATGTGGGCATTGCTTAAACTATTTGTGGAGGTGAAAACAATCTGATTCGGAATTGCCCAAGTATCAGACACTGTGACAAAGACTTAATCTGTAAACTCTGTCAAGGGCAGGGACCAGATCTTATCTAAAACCTTGTATCTTCCCTGGAGCTTTAGCAGAGTGCTTTGCACATAGTAGGCACTTAAGTTTGTTGAATTAAATAATGAGTTCAGTGAGTTTGTTGAAAACTAAACCTCTGTTCTACTCTAAATCATAATCCCCAAAGAATCTTAATTGAACAAATTTGATTTCTCAATTAAAGAGGATTGAAAGACAGTTTTAGCTTTATCTTTCATGTTTTGGCTACTTATTTCCCAGCCAGTAGTCCTAAGTAAAATGCCCTCCCTACCCATAAATGCCTAGCCACATCTCTAGGGTTAAGAGGTAGGAGATTGCCTTATTATTTGTGAGTCTATTCATTTGCCACGAGCTGCTCAGCTTGGTTTAACAGCTCATCTGTACCTTCACGTGTTTTTGCCCCTCTGATTGCAGGGTGAACCAAAAAACTCCTCCCATAGCCTCCCTTTATAGAGGGCTCAAAATCACTGCAGTCTCTTAATTTGCCACCAGCTGCTCTGCTTGGTTTAGAGTCCATCATCATTGGCAACATCATGATATAATGGTGCTGGGGAGGCAGTGAAGGAGGAAGAGCTTTCAGCTTTTTTTTTTGTATGTTGTCTTCCTCCATTAGATTTTGAACTCCTGAAGGTACAGACTGTCTTTTTAAGAATTAGTATCTCCAGTGTTTAGCACAGTGCCTAACATATAGAAGGTACTTAAGAAATATTTATTATATCCATCCACAAGACTACATGTAACAACAAATGCTGTTATTCAGAGATATAAATTCACCTTTTAAAACATGTCAGCTTCTGAATTCAGCCAAAGTATTAACTCAGAAGAGACTGGATTCGCATAGGCTGCTTAAGTTTGACCTACTTGAAAATGGGACTAGACCAGATAATACTTGTTTAAGATCTTTTCCAACTCTGTGATGCTTTTAACAAAGTATAGGATACAACTCTTAGGATAGCTGCATTCTTTTTTTTTAAATTTAAATTAATTAATTTTTAGTTTTTAACATTCACTTTTTTGTCCTCAAAAGATCTTTTTTAAATTCATTTATTTTAATCAACAATTGTTTCCATAAGTTTTTGAGTTTTAAATTTTTCTCCCCCTGCCTCTCCATCTTCCTCCTCAAGACGGTGTACAATCTGATATAAGCTCTACATATACATTCCTATTAGACATATTTTCACATTAGTGATGTTGTAAGGAAGAATTAGAACCAATGGGAGGAACCAAAAGAAAGAGAAAACAAAACAAACCAGAAGAAAAAAATAGCAAATAGTATGCTTCGATCTGCATTCAAACTCCATAGTTCTTTCTTTGGATGTGGATAGCATTTTCCATCATGAGACTTTTGGAGATGTCTTAGATCCTTGCATTGCTGAGAAGGGCTAAGTCTGTCAACGTTAGTCATCACACAACGTTCTCCTGGTTCTGCTCACTTCACTCAGCATCAGTCCATACAAGTCTTCCCAGGTTTTTCTGAAGTCTGCCTGCTCATCATTTCTTATAGCACAATAGTATTCCATTACATTCATATACCACAACTTGTTCAGCCATTCCCCAACAACATTCACTTTTTTAAGATTTATAAGATTTAATATTTATAGGATTTTGAGTTCTGAATTTTTCTCCCTCTCTCTCCTCTCTCTTCATGATATCTTCATTCTTATTACTCTAGGAAACAGCAATTCCCTTATGAATATTTTTCACTACTTTGTTTTGTGGTGAAAAGAACCCTTTACTTTTTTTTCCTTTTTAACATCTGACTTTCTAACATCAATTCTCTTTTCTGTAAAATGAGAGGGTTAGATTAGTTGAACTCTAAGATTCCTTCAAACACTAAATCACATAATCAGACAATCCCATCCTTCTTTCCTTGAGGCCCAGGCCTGTTATGTATCATAATAGTTAGAAATACTAGACAATTTATGTAGGGCATTTAGGTTTTCTGGGGATTCTCCTCTGAGCCCCCATGTGACAGAGGCAAGATAAGTCATTGCAGACTTCACACCAATAAGAACACAGCACATTTGAAGTTACCTACTCACAGTCACAGAACTCACCAGCCACAACTTGAATCTAGGTCTTCTGGTTCCAGGTTGAATGCTGCTCCCCATCTTCAAGATGTATCTATCAGGCAGTCAGCAAGTATGTGAAAATGTTTTGAAAAAGTGGGGGAGGGGAAGTGCTGTTTCTGGGACAGATATCATAAGAGATCTCTTCAGGACTAAGAGACCTAAAATTGAATCTTTTAAGGGGGCTAAGCCAGCATATTGAGAGTCCACATGGTTGTTGAGTATAGGGAAATGAATGGGAGAGAGATTTCTTTAGCTCAAGTCAACATTTAGTATTCTTTGGTTTTTGATTCTGTAGTGAATGGACCACTCTTTGGTGTATATTATATGTAAAATAGCACAGTGGACATTGTCATAACTGAAAAGTTTTATTTTACTGTGCCCTATTTTATTTTATTTTTTGATTGCCTAGTGAAAGTTCCTTAGTAGCCTTATCCAGAGAGCCAAATAGGATAATTTCTTTTGTTTATATTACAGTATTGTTAAATTAGGAACAAGCTGGTTTGTTATTTTGATTCAAAGCAACATCTTCCTGTTTTATTCAGGCACAATTTTGAAGCGGTGGAAAAAAAACTGGTTTGATCTGTGGTCAGATGGCCACCTAATCTATTATGATGACCAGACTAGGCAGAATGTAGAAGATAAGATTCACATGCTGGTGGACTGCATCAACATCCGAATGGGAAATGGATGTCGAGGTAATAGCATTTTTCTGCTGAAGTCCTTTTCTTCTATTTCCTGTGTTTGATTAGTCTAGGAGACATTTCTGTATTTACTTTTAACATTTTGTACTTCATTAATGGATTGAAATAAAACTCTTACAAAAATCCTATTGGAAGTCCTGATATTTAATCTTGGGATTCCATGTAATGGGAGCTTATCAATGGGCAGTGTATGGTACAAGTTGCATTTCTCCCAGATATATTTATATGTTTGAATCTGTGAAAGGTCCCTACTCCCCAAACCTTATAATAACGAAAAGGTATAAGTCAGTTAGTTTGTAATGTATTCAAAGTTTAGTTTTATGTTTTATCCAATTTTTAATAGTTAACCATTATGAGATATAAAAATAATACATTCTTGTTTTAACTTCTTCCTAAGGTAGCTTAAAATAAATTACTTTGGAATTTTAAAACTTTATATTTCACCCTTATATTTTTTGTTAATAGCTATTGAGCTATGAATAATGATAATGTTTATCATTTATATAGCGTTTTAAGGTTTACAAAGTGCTGTATATAATTTGTCTTATAGAAAAAGGCTCTATAACATTTGGCCCTGTCTCACAAAATACAAGCTGAGGAAATTAAGTATTTGGAACCCTTACGGAAAGATTATTATAAACCCCCAAAAGGCAGAAGGCAGCTTCTGTGACTGCTTAACTTGTCTGAAGGCCACGCATGGCCTTCTAGATCCTTGGATGCGGCCTTTTGACTGAGTCCCAAGTTTTACAGAACAAATCCTTTTATTAAGGGGATTTGTTCTGTGGCGTTTGGATTCAGTCAAAGGGCCTCGCTTGAGGACCTAGAGGGCTACAGGTTTCCCAACTCTGGCCTAGTACATAACAAGGTGCTTATTATTAGTTCACATTAAAACATGATGACTGATGTGTGATCCTCAGTGAAGTAGGTAGTACAGGAAATATTAGTCTCATTTCACAGATGAGAAACTGAAGCTGAGAGAGGGGAAGTGATCTGTTCATGGTCACACAGCTCTGTGTGTTAGAGGTAGGCCTTGAACCTTGGTTTTCTGACACCCAAATCCAATGTTCTTTATACTCCACTATACAACATTTTAGATAGAGTCATAGCATTTCAGACTTTGAAGATAATTTATTTGACTAGTTGTGTTTTTCTACCCCACGCCCTGGATTGAAGTTCCAGTATTAGTATTCATGTCAGTTTGCCATTCTATCCTCCACCACCCATATTTGGGTTATAAGTGTATGAACCTACAGAAAAATCCTGCTAAAATCTGATTCTTGTATTTTATGATAAACAAGAATGTTTATAGGATCAGATATCTTCAATTGGAAGGGACCTCAGACCTATCCCTTGTTCAGTGATGGGGAACCTGCTGCCCTTAATAAAAGGATCTGTTTTGTAAAACTTAGACTCAGTTAAAAAGCTGCACCCAAGGATGAAGAAAGTGGCCTTGAGGTCGCAGGTTCCCAACCCCAGCTCTCTTATTTGAGAGATAATGGAGTAGGCTCAGGGAACTTAAGTGCCCAAGGTCACATAGATATTGTCAGAGTTGGAATTTGAATGCAGGTTTTATTTCTGCTGTATTTCATAAAGTCTGGATTCCCATTAAAGCAGTTTATCCTTTTTCATACTTGCTGCTAAATAAAACTCATTTAGCTCATTTTGTATAATATATTACATTGAATTTGGATACAGGCAGGCATTGTGTGTTCTACACATCCCCTTGTATGGAAATAGTGTTCTTTAGAAAAAGTATTTAAATCACCAATTTTATTTCCCTGGAGGAAGTTGAATGAAAATAAAATTGTAATTTCTGTGTGTTTGATTATGGAAAGAGAAAAGACTTGTTCACTTTACCTATATTTTAGTGCTTATCTACATTTTTAACCATTGGTTGCTTTCAATGTAAATACAGTATCACTTTTCTCTTTAGGGTACAGTTGGTGGCAACTTTGTCATTGAGGTTTTTTTTTTTTTTTCACATGGAGCATTATTTCTGTTGATTTATGTACTGGGTGAGCAGTTGTCTCTTGGTGGTGCCCTGTTGAAGAAGTCTCTTTATTTGCTCATGTAGACTGAAAAAGGAACTTGTCTTTGATCTCATTTCTGCCTTAAATCTTTTAGAAAACACATCACAACACATTTATATTGTTCTGTGATTTGAGAGGATGTGTTTAATATGTGACTTGGTGTTTTGTAACACATTTTTTTTGTATTACTTAAAATACTCCCACTCTTCTAAACCCCTTCTAATTTTTCTCCATAGATTTTCATCCTCCTGAGGGCAAGCCAAAAGACTGCATACTTCAAATTGTTTGCCGAGATGGGAAAACTATCAATCTTTGTGCAGAAAGTGAAGATGATTGCTTGTAAGTGTTGTTCTCTTTTGTGTGTCCGATTTGAAAGAATATTTTCTGACATGATTTCCAGTTAAACTTTTTTGTTGTTGAGGGGGTGGAGTTGGGAAAAGTGGGAGGAGAGTTTCCCTTCAGGCTGTAAAGTAAATGACTCTAGGAGATGGATGAGGGAAACTTTAATAGGTCTTTTCCATCTCTAATTACTGTGATTATATTTTCTGATTATCCTGGGCTTCCATGGTAGTATTGCTTTGTAATGAGAGTGACTTCACTTAACAACTGTACAATTGCATGCTTTCTTTTTCAGTTTGGTGAACATTTTATCTTGAATCCGAATTGGTTAGCAGGCAGAATTAAATGTGTTCTTAAATTCCGCAAATTTTTTTTTTGTCATTTGCATATTTCTCTTTTTAAGGAAAAGAAAACAGTGGAAACCCTGTGATCTTTTTGAAAAGAAAAGAGCATTAACATTTATATTATGTAGTCCTTTACTTCTCATCTTCCTTTCTCCGATTGAGGGCAGTACTATTCTTCCAGTTACTGAGATTTGCAACCTTGAGAGTCATTCCTGATTTTTCATTTTCTTTCATCCTCCTATTCAGTCACTTATTAAGTCTTTTCAATTCTGTTTTCACCACATCTCTCATATGTCTTTTCCTCTTCCCTCACATATAGCTATGGCCCTAGTTCATACCTTCATCACTGGCCAAATGCTGAGGCCTTTTAAGTGAACTGTTTGCCTCAGGTCTTTACCAGCTCTAATCCATCCATCTCTAGTGAAGTGCTATTACTGAAGCATAGCTCTGACTGGATCTTAAAATCCCCAGTGGCATCCTGTTTTCTTTAAAATAAAGTAGAAATTCTTCTGGTTCATCATATCTTAAATTTAATTATTTGACTATGTTATTTTCCCTAATTGAATGCAAGTTCCTTGAAGGTAGAAACTGTTTCAGTTTTGTCTGTATAGATCCAGTTCCTGGTACACAGTAGGTGCTTAGTAAGTGCTTGTTGCTTAATTGTTCCTTTAGTCATTTCCCTGTTCATTTTGACCTCCATCTGAAGATGGACTGGGGAAGTAAAAAGAGGAAAAACTTAAATGTGTATATTTTATTTATATATTTATGTAATTATAGGAATATTGAAATTGAATAAGGTGAAGTTGAGGGATAGTAGGTAGATTTCATCTATTCCATTGTTATAGTTTGGTTATGACTACAGTAGAATTGAATGTGTTTATGCTATTCAGTATCTGAGGTTGTAAAGTTATTTATATTGTTTCTGAAATTATATTCTTGCCCTTGGTAGGACAATTTCACGAGATCTCATACATCATTTTATGTCAGAGTATCCTTATTGCACATCGTTTCATTCTCAACACACAAAAGCTGTGCAATGTTTATTGACTTTTCTTTGAGTTTCTTTTGAATTTCAATTATTGCAGGTCTTTAGTTATCATAGTGTAAACATGGAATTTCTAAGGGCATATTCTGATCTGATGTATGATGTAAAAACTGCCTGGCTGTCAGACTTTAAAGGTGATTTATACAGTTCAGTGTCATGATGCTGGAATATGTACTAAAATAGCACAGTTGAATAGAATGATTATGTCTAGTTTAAAAATGTACCTTCCTTCTAAAAATGACACTTGACATATGGTCAGCAGAGCCTGTGCTTTGCACTGCCTGTTTGCAATATGTCTGGTGAAAATAAGGAATATCTATGAAATATAAAGTGAACTGACTGGTAGAGAGTTTGAGCTCACATTTAGAGACTCACAATATCCTGGAGATATGAGGGAACTTTGAGACCACCCAGTCTAACTCGTACCTGAAGAGGAATTCTCTCTGTATGTCTTACCTGACAAGTGGTCATCCAATTCCGCCATTGCTTATAGGCCTTCAGGGATGGGGGTAACTACCACCCAAAGGAGTCCATTCCATTTTGAATATTTTTAAAGATTTTCTTCTGTCAAGTGTAAATTTGCACCCCACTCGTGCCATATCCTGTAAATTAAATTTTACTTTTTTTAATCAGCAAAAATCTATTTTCTCATCCTCCACTCCTCTACCTCCACCTTCTCAAATTGAGAAAGAAAGAAAAAACTTCTGTTACAAACATGTATAGTCAAAACAAAAGTTTCCACTTTGGCCATATACAAATATCTGTATACCAATCTATTGATAATTCTTCACTCCTAAGCCTTGATTTTCTGCGAGGAGGTGAGTAGTAGGTTTCAGAATTATTCTGTTAGACTCATGATTGGTAATTATGCAGAACAGAGTTCCTAAGTCTTTCACAGTTCTTTATCTTTGCAAAATTGTTGTCATTGCATAAATTGTTCTTTTGGTTCTGTTTCCTTTAGTCTGTATCAGTTCATATGAGTCTTTCCAGGTTTCTCTGAAACCATTCCGGGATCTTCATCATTTTTTGTTCTCTCGTATTCCTATTGTTTGCTACTTTAAAAAGAGCTATAAATGTTTTAGTACATCCTTAGAGTTCATTTTTCTACAACTAATCTCTCCCTTATTCTGTCTTCCCAATAATTCTGCCTTCTCCCTTTTCCCTCCTATTTCTCTGTTGAGTGTCCTTCTAGTATGAAGGACTGCCAACTATGTAGTTAAATCTATAAAGTGGACACCTATAAGAGGTTTTAATTGTTGTGCAACCCTTTGAATAAAATAGGAAGGATGACTTACCCTTAAGTAAAACTACCTTTTCCCCCACCAGGGCTTGGAAATTTGCACTGCAGGATGCGAGGACTAATACAGTAAGTTTTCAGTTTGGTATATACATCAACCTTTTTAGGGTCAGACAAACACTGTCATTATTTATACATGGCCAGTTATATGCCTTACTGGACTAAGGTGGGGAAGTTGGGACAAGGGAAAGGCTTTAAATAGCTTTACAAACTTTTCATTTTTTGGTAGTTTTTTTTTTTGAAGGTGTTTGGCATTAGTCTTTATCCATATGAACATTATGCTATTGTAAATGATAACCATAAAGATTTATAGACATAACTAGTCAGTGTCTTTCATACCACAGGTTTGATACTTTTTGTTTTTCCCTTCTGCATATTTCATTTAGCATATTTACGTTTCCCATTTATGAGTGAGCTTGTGATTTTCATTTTGTATGTCTATGATTATGAAGTATGTATGCAGTACATTTTGGACCAGTTTTTCTTACTCTCGAAATGATCTTTTTTCTTCCTTTCTTTCCTCTTATGTAGGCTTATGTTGGCTCAGAAGTCATGTATGATGAGACTGCTGTTGCTTCATCTCCTCCTCCTTATACAGCTTATGCCACACCATCTCCTGAGGTATGGAAGGAAGTATGAGGGAGGAAATAGAATCCTAATGGTGGAAGGATTTTAGTCTCTTCTTTCAGTCCTTCTTTCACCTTGAATGCACCATCAGAGAACTTAGGATTACATCCCAAGACTTTCCCATTTGAATGACTGAATCATTCATATTCAGTGAACATAAAAGTACCTGCCTACTTTGTGCACTGGAAGGCTGCCTAGCTGGTTATTTTTTTTTTTCCCTTTTGACCACACTTACACTTGAAACTGTTTATTTGAAGTATGGAGTTGTTAGAATATTTGTCAATGGAAGGATCACTCAGGTGGATAAAATCATGGATTTTCTAAAGTTTTGCATGGTATTCTATGAAGGGCTCTGGGTTGAATGCAATATAACACACTGACTGCCATCATAGAGCTGATAGTCTAGTTTAATTCAGTAAGCATTTATTTTTGCCTACTAAGTGCCAGGCACTGTGCTGAATAAATGCAAAAATATATACAAAAAAAAAAAAATAGCAACCAGAGGAATCATGAATGGATTTGGGAGAAGCTGGCACTTGAGCTGAGCCTTGAAGATAGCCAGGGATTCCAAGAGGTGTAGATTAGGAGAAAGGACATAACAGGTTTATAGGATAGTCTGTCTAAAGACAGTGGAGATGAAAAATTACATACGGGGAATATCAAGGAGGCTAGATGGGCTAGAACATAGAGTACATGAGGGGTGACATATGAAATCAATCTTGTGTATAAATTGGAATTTTTAAGGAAACATTTTCAAAGGTCTGGGCACCTCACAAATTCAGGTAACTTCAGTATCATGTATGTCTGTGTATAAATATATATATTGAGTTATAAGTCAATGTGGTGTGTAGATAGACTTAAAAATGCTTTTAACCTATAGTTCTTATATAGGTCAAAGCTCTTGTACTACTGTTTTCAGCAGCTACAGCCTTTTTAGGCAGGAGGTTTCCCCAGTCTGCTGCTTTGGCAATTTAGACATAGTTATTGTCCTCTTGGTATTGCTTATTGGTCCATGAGAAACTGATTTAGTAACAGGTTAGGCAAAGATAGATCTACTGAGAATAATAGTTGCTAATATAGTGCATTGTAGTTTGCAAAGCACTTATGTCACACTAACCTTGGGAGGTAAATGTTGCAAATGATAATAATTCAGTTTTATAACTGAAGAAATGGAGACTTAGAGAGGTGTTAACTTCCATATGTCGTTATTCAGCTAGGTTTATGGCTAGGCCTCAAGTCTAGGTACTCAATTGTAGATAAATCTAACATAGTTCTTGGAGCATGATAGGTGTTTAATAAATGTTTATTGACTGACTTAAGAATTAGAATTGACTTAAGAAATCATCTATTCTAAATCCCTCCCTTTATAGATCAAGAAACTGAGGCCAGGATATATAATAAGTGAGTTGTTCAAGGTCATGTAGCTAGTTAGTAGGGCCAGCATTAGAATCTAAGCTCTCTATACCAATTCCAATGTTCTTCCTTCTATATGATGCTGCCTTTCAAATTTTAGAGTAAAAAATTTAGCTTGAAATTATGTTTTTAATCTTTGATTTATGCATGGCAAAATACCATAAGTGATTTTGTGAGAAAAAGAGTCTCCTTGTGATACATATAGTCACCATCCAACTTAACCATTTTGTTTAGTTTTTTAATAAAGTCTTTTCTTTAGTAAGGATAATGCCCATATGGCATTTCACTGTTTATATTAACTGTTAAAATTTTGGTGAGTACAACCTAGGAGAGGAAATGTCAATACATTTTCTTGAGTTTCGGAAAACATATTATAAATCTTAACATATGCCTAATGTTCCATTGAAACAGGTATTTGGCTACGGTCAATATAATGGTGCATACCCACCAGGGACTCAAGTTATTTATGCTGCTAACGGGCAGTCTTATGCGATACCATACCAGTATCCATATCCAGGTAACTAATGGCAATGTTATTGTCTCTTTAATTAGTGTGTATATTACTCTTTGTTGTTTATTTTTCCTAATTTTGGAATATTATTTTATTTTTTGTTTTTTATCCAAAGTATGATCTTCAAATCAAACATCTACATAAGAGCTTCATGTTTTCTAATTGTTTTGAAATGGTGGAATAGATGTAAAGATTATAAAATAAAAAGTCTCCTCTAAGTCCATATAATTTGGGTCGCAAGGGGAGAAATCATAATTAATGAAGTGCATTAATATTTAAGATGTAAAAAAATTAAAAGATCTATGTTAAAGGAAAGGAAATCTTTAAAATAGATTATTTTAATTTTTTCCCTGATTATCCTTTGAATTCCTTTTTTGTTGTCCCTCTGAACATTTTTTGTTGGCCATTATAATAGAGATCTTCAAGGGACTTAAATTATAATTTATCTTTGATTTTGATATAGCATTCTCTTCTACCCCACCCCCTGTAAAATGAAAAACGAATGATAGATTTCTAGCTGGATACTTTGTAAGTTGCAGCAGGTCACAGGTGCCAGGGTTAGTGTTGGAACTAAAAGAGTTGGTAAGGTTGCATCCAGAGTGGAAGTTTGGCATGGGGGTGGGTTGGATTTGGGGTAAGTACTGGAAGCCAGTGGTGAACGTAGAATCAAAGGTCTTGAAATAAGAGAGGAATCTAGAATAGGGTTGTGGCTAGGTGTCACGTATCAGAACTAGGTAGGAAGACTGATCAGATCATGTTTGGATAGCAAGGGTTCCGGGGAAGCATTGGGCAAGACATAAGGCAGACAAAAACCCGAGGACACAAATTTTAGAGGACGTGGAAGGCATGATCAAAAGTTCTAGGTTATAGGTAGGGAACAAGATAACTGAAAGAGCTAAAGGTTTAAATGAATAGGAAAACATGCATTCTCTTTATTGAGGGGCCTTTTTTTAAAAAATGATTCTCATTAGGGTACTATTCAGTTCCAAAATGTTCCTATTGTAAGGGGTAGGTGTAGGTAAATGGAATTACTTGGCCAGCTTAAAGTGAGAGAACAGGGAGGGAATTAGCCACTGGCTCGGCAGCTCCTAGTGCAAAGGTAGCTCATAATATAGGGCTATCTCCAAGCCATGCAGGAATATTATTACATTATTAGCAAACTATCCTTTTGTGCAGAATATACCATTTATCTTGCAAGCAAGGTTGAATGTGTGCTTGCTGTCCACAGATTCATCATTCATTTTCATCTTCCCTGTGGCAGTAGGAGCATTTCCTCTAGTTAATTCATTTCCATTATGCAGTTCTTTATTAAATTCCTACTGTGTGCATATAGTTAGGAACTATAGGGAATATAAAAATATAATACATAGTGTCTTTAAGTAAATTTATAACCTAGTTGAGGAGACAACTTGAAAATCATCTAGTCGAGGCTTCTTGAGAACTTTTGTATGTGAGAGAAACTGAGAGCTGCTCTAATTCAACAAACATGTTTAAGTTCCTGTTATGTGTAAGACATTGTACTAGGCATGGGGCGAAGACAAAATGAAATGATTTCTGCCCTCAAGGGGCTTATCTTCTATTGGCATACACAGTACTCAGATAAATACAAGCTTATTTGGAGGAAGAGAGCAGCAACAAATTGGAGGATCAGGAAAGACTTTGCATAGGAGTTAGCATCAGAATTGACCCTTGAAGGAAACTTAAGAATTCTTTTTAAAGAAAAAAAATTGTTATCTTTTGCATTGTATCACTTTCATTTCCAAAGATTTCCCTTCTCTCCTTCCTCCTCAGAGAACTACCAGCCCTTTGTAATACAAAATTTAAAAGGGAGAAAGAAGAGACAGTTGAGCAAAACTCACCAACAGCTCAGTCAAGTTTAACAGTATATATAATATCTCCCTTCCCCTCCAATTCCCACAAACACCTTTGTCAGAAACTAAGAATTCTAAAAGGTGGAACTGATCTAGTGCATAGCATGCATGAAGGCAGTCTGTGGGAAGACGTGGTGATGGGAGATGGAATATTGAATTCAGGGAATACCTAGTATGTCATTTTCCTGGAATGTTAAATGCATCTAGGAGAATAATGTGAAATAAGTGAATAAAAGTAGGTTGGATCCCAATTTTAGAAGGCTTTAAACACCAGGTTGAGGTTGAGATTATTTTGGCAGCCATGTGAAGAATGGATTGAAGAAGGGAAAGCCTGGAAGCAGGAAGACCATTTAAGAAATTATTATAATAAGGGGGCAGAGCCAAGATGGTGGAATAAAAGCAGGGACTCGCTTGAGCTCTCCCCCAAACCTCTCCAAATACCTGTAAAACTGGCTCTAAACAAATTCTAGAACAGCAGAACCCTCAAAAAGACACTGGAAGCAGAACCCTACCTTAACAAAGAGTTTAAAAGTCAAGTAATTGGTGGGGAAAATGAGCAAGCAGCAGAAAAATACTCGGATTATAGAATCTTACTTTGGTGACAAAGAAGATCAAAACATACAACCAAAAGTAATCCAAAGCCTCCAAGAAAAATATGAATTGGTCTCAGGCCATGGAAGAGCTCAAAAAGGATTTTGAAGAGCAAGTAAGAGAAGTAGAGGAAAAATTGGGAAGACAAATGAGAGTGATGTAAGAAAATCATGAAAAATGAGCCAACAGCTTGCTAAAGGAAACCCCCCAAAATGCTGAAGAAAATAACACCTTAAAAAACAGACTAACCCAAATGGCAAAAGAGGTCCAAAAAGCCAATGAAAAGAATACCTTAAAAAGCAGAATTGGCCAAATGGAAAAGGAGGTCCAAAAGCTCACTGAAGAAAATAATTCCTTAAAAATTAGAATGGAGCAAATGGGAGCTAATATTTTTATGACAAATCAAGAAACAATAAAACAAAACCAAAAGAATAAAAAACTAGAAGACAGTGTGAAATATCTTATTGGAAAAACAATGACCTGGAAAATAGATCCAGGAGAGAATTTAAAAATTATTGGACTACCTGAAAGCCATGACCAAAAAAAAAAAGAGCCTAGGCATCATCTTTCAAGAAATTATCAAGGAATAAGAACTCACTATTTGACAAAAACTGCTGGGAAAACTGAAAAATAGTATGGCAGAAACTAAGCATAGATCAACATCTTACACTGTATACCAAAATAAAATCAAAATAGGTACACGATTTAGATATAAAAGCTTATACTGTAAGCAAACTGAGAGAACTAGGAATAGTTTACCTGTAGGATTTATGTAGAATGGAAAAATTTGTGACCAAACAAGAGATCGAGAACATTATGAAATGCAAAATGGATAATTTTGATTACATTAAATTAAAAAGTTTTATCAAACAAAGCCAATGCAGTTAAGATTAGGAGGTAAGCAGAAAACTGGGGAAAGAATTTTTACAACCAATGTCTCTGATAAAAGCCTCATTTCTGAAATATATAGAGAACTGAGTCAAATTTATAAGACTACAAGTCATTCCCCAATTGATAAATGGTCAAAGGATATGAATAGGCAGTTTTCAGATGAAGAAATTAAAGCTATCTGTAGTCATATGAAAAAATGCTTTAAATCACTATTGATTAGAGGAATGCAAATCAAAACAACTCTGAGGTACCACATCACACCGATCAGATTGGCTACATGACAAAATAGAAAAATGTTAAATGTTGGAGAAGATGTGGAAAAATTGGAACACTAATAATACATTGTTGGTGGAGTTGTGAACTGATCCAACCATTCTGGCGAACATTTTGGCTAACATGACAAAAAAGGAAAATAATGCTGGAGAAGATATGGGAAAATTGGAACACTAATGCATTGTTGGTGGAGTTGATCTAACCATTCTGGAGAGCAATTTGGAACTATGCTCAAAAGGCTCTAAAAATACCACTTTTAGATTTGTATCCCAAAGAGATCATAGAAATGAGAAGAGGACCTACATGTACAAAACGATTTATAGCAGCTCTTTTTGAGGTGGCAAAGAACTGGAAATTGAGGGGATGCCCATCAGTTGGGGAATGGCTGAACAAGTTGTGGCGTATGGATGTAATGGAATACTTTGTGCTATAAGAAATGATGAGCCAGTGGACTTCAGAAAAAATTGCAAAGACTTATATGAACTAATGCTGAGTGAAATGAGCAGAACTAGGAGAACATTGTACACAGTAACAGCCACAATGTGTGATGACTCACTTTGACAGACTCATCTCCTCTCAGCAAATGCAAGGATCTAAGACAATTCCAAAGGACTCATAATGGAAAATACTGTCCACATCCAGAAAAGGAACTATGGAGTCTGAAGGCAGATCAAAATACATGATCTCTCTCTCTCTCTCTCTCTCTCGCTCTCTCTTTTTGTTTCTTCTTTCTCATGGTTTCTTATAGTGGTTCTAATTCTTCTTTACAACATGACTAATGTGAAAATAGGTTCATATCAGATTGCATGCCATCTTGGAGTGGGGGGGAAGGGAGAGATGGGGAGAAAATTTGGAACTAAAATCTCATGGAAGTGAATGTTGAGGTGAATGTTGAAAACTAAAAATAACCAAATTTTTTTAAAAAAAGAAATTATGAAGGAAAGCTGCCCTGATATTCTAGAACTAGAGGGTAAAATAGAAATTGAAAGAATTCATCAATCACCTCCTGAAAGAGATCCTAAAAGAAAACCTCCTAGGAAATATTGTAGCCAAATTCCAGAGTTCCCAGGTCAAGGAGAAAATATTGCACGCAGCAATTTGGGTATAGTGGACACAGTCAGGGTAACACGAGATTTAGCAGCTTCTGCATTAAGGGATCAGAGGGCTTGAAATATGATATTCAGAGGTCAAAGCAGCTAGGATTAAAACTAAGAATCTCCTACCCAGCAAAACTGAGTATAATTATTCAGTGGAAGAAAATGGATATTCAGTGAAATAGAGGACTTTCAAACATTCCTGATGAAAAATCCAGATCTAAATAGAAAATTTGACTTTCAAATACAAGACTGAAGAGAAGCATGAAAAGATAAATAGGAAAGAAATCATAAGGGACATATTAAAGTTGAACTGTTTACATTCCTGCATGGAAAGGTGATATTTTAACTCATAAGACCTTTCTCGTTATTAGTGTAGTTGGAGGGAATATATATAGACAGAGGGCACAAGATGAGTTGAATATGAAGGGATGATACCTGAAAAGTAATATATTAAGGGATGAGAGAGAGAAATGTGCTAGAAGGAGAAAGGGAGAGGTAGTTCTTCTCATTCAGAAATATTTCAGTCTCAACACTGGACCCCTAGAATAGAATTTAAAAAAAAACCCAAAACTATTTTTCTCTTATTTTCTCATTTTAATGCAACAGATATGCACTGATTTAAACAAAAAAAAAAAAGATTTCAGTACAGCAATATACATGGCACCCAAAATGCTGTCAAGTTACAGTTGTGTCACTGTGATTTGTAGTGCACTGAACAGCAGCATTAAACTGTGATAGTGCCACATATGGTCTCTGTCACAGCTAGTCAACCCTGCGGCTATGGGAAAGCATATATAAACAGTACATAAACCTGAGCATGGCTGTGTTTTGATACAACTTTATTTATGGACATTGAAATTTTAATTTTATGGGGCAGCTAGGTGGCACAGTAGATAGAGTACCGGCCCTGGAGTCAGGAGGTCCTGAGTTCAAATCTTATCTCAGACCAAATACTTGACATTTACTAACTGTGTGACCCTGGGCAAGTCACTTAACCCCAATTGCCTTGCCAAAAAAAAAAAGATTTTAATTGTTTAACTCATCTTCACATGTCACAAAATATTATTATTTTGATTTTTTTAAAAAATCATTTAAAAATATAAAAACCACTCAGCCTGCAGGCCATACAAAGATAGGTGGTAGTTCAGATTTGGCCCTTGGGCTGTAGTTTGCCAACTCCTGGTCTAGGATATAGATGTAAAAGGTATTGTGAAAATGGAATTAATGAGACTCAGCAACTGATTGAATATAGGAGATAAGCGAGTGGAAAGAGTCGAGGATAACTGAAGTTATGAACTTAGTCCAGTGTTTTCAAGTCACTTTCAAGTCAGCCAAGGTCCTGTAAGACAGTATTAGAGCTGGTACCAGAACTCATGTCTCTTAATTCCTAATACCCTGCCTCCATTATACTCAACATTATATACAAATACAAGCATTTAGTAGCAGGATAAGGTAGTTACACAAAAGATCTTAGAAGGTAGTATATGAGTAAGTGCTAAATGTATAATGCTAACAAGTACAATAAAGATTTCAGAAGAAGAGATTGCTACTGGCTGAAATGGTCAAGGAAGACTTCATAAAGATGGTGGCTTGTGAGCTGAACCTTCAGCAATCAATAAGATTTGGGTAGGTAGGAGTGGGAAAGGCAGTCTTTCCAGGCTCGGGCAAAAATATGGAGGTGAGAATGTTAATAACATTTTGTAGGAGTGGTTAGTAGACTCATTAGTCTGAGTATAGAAAGAGAATTCAAGGCCAGAACATGGATAGCCATGGTTTTAACTTTTAGTTATGGGAAGCCATTGAAAGTTTTTGAAAAGTGAAGATTAATCAGTGGTATGTAGAATGAATTGGATAGGAGAGAGGCTGTAGGCAAAGATCTGTTCATGATAATGATCTTTCATTCCCACTACCATACTTTTACCTTTTGCTTCAATAATAATTTAATAGTATGAACAGTGATAGTATAGATTGTATAATATTTGATTGTTTAAAAGATTTTTAGGAAAAATATGTATTTTTTGCTGTTGGATATATAGTAAATGACTTCTATGTATTTAAAAACAAAAGCAAGTTATAGGAAGAGATTTAGTTTTAATTTAAAATTTAATTTGCATGATTGAAAGTTTCTGTTTTAAAGTTCATAACTGCTGTATTAAAGAATGATTCTTAGGTAATAATGGTTGAAAGTTTAATGAGTTTGCCCTCCTCTCTCCTTCTGTTATACTGCCAGTGGGCTAATTAACTTTCTAACCACTCTTTCATCTTTGGAATTTCTGTGGAATCCCTGGATTCTCTACCACTCTGCTCGTTTCTCATTTATTACTCTATTTGTTATCCTGATGGATCTGTGCTTAGCCAACTGTAGTAGAAAATAGAGGCTCAAGTGTTGCAGATACATTAAAGGTATGTTAGAGAAAATGGAGGAATACAGTGGAAGGAACATTGGATTTGGGAATCAAGTTCTGGGTTCTAATCTAATTACTGCCAGTGTGATTTTGGGCAACTCAATTTAATTGAGTAATAATTAGTCAGTAATTACTTAGTTTGCAGTAAAAATGAGGGGGTTAGACTAGATGATCTTTGAGTTTGCTTCCAGTTCTGAATCTCCAAGCCTTTGCAATTTATTTTTTTGGTTGGGTGGTTGGTAATAGTAGAGATTTTATTTGTCTTGAGTTGATGAGTTTGACTTTCAATTAGCATGAATTCGAAAGTGGGGGAAGTCAAGTATTGGAACTAAAGTGTTATCAAGCCTTTTTTAATTTCAATTTTGTTTTATTTTCAGTTCTGAGCTCTCCTCCTCCCTCCTCTTTTTTATTTTTTTCCCTTTTTTAGGCATTTGGGGTTAAGTGACTTGCCCAGAGTCACACAGCTAGTAAGTGTGAAGTGTTTTGGTCTGTGGCCAGATTTGAACTCAGGTACTCCTGACTTCAGGGCCGGTGCTCTATCCACTGTACCACCTAGCTGCCCCTTTCCTCCCTCCTTCTACTCCCCTAACAATTGAGAAGGCAAGAGAAACAAAACCCATTACAAATAGGGAAAACATATTCCTACATTTGCCATGTTCCCCCTCCCTTCCAAAGGAAAAGAAAAAATATGCTGCGATCCGCACTCTGATTAGTCAGTCCATCAGCTCCCTATCTGGAGGTGGATAGAATATTTCATCATGAGTCCTGTGGAATTGTGATTTACCATTGTGTTGATCAGAGTTCCTAATTTTTTCACAGTTGATTATCTTTGTAATATTGCTGTAACTGTATAATTTTTTTTTTCCTGCATCTGCTCACTTAACTTTGCATCAGTTTATATAAGTTTTCCTAGCATTTTTTGATACCAGTGAATCTGGCCTTTTGAAAATAGTAGTAGAGGGGTTGTGGAACACCAAAAAAGAGCCATCATCACTTTTACTCCATACTGGAAAGTTACAGCTTTCCTTGTATAGCCTAGACTATAGGAATATAGGCCATAGGTCAAACATTCTAATGGAAAATAACTGTTGGATCTGTTTGAAGGGAAGTCAGCTTTATTTTGTTGGTTTAAAAGGAAATGTGATGTCTTGGTATCTCATAAGGAAAAAGATATTTTGGTAAGGATTAGATATAAAATATCCCTGTCCTCTCTTGTTTTGTGTTCTTTTCTTTAACAATTAGGTTTTGCTGATACTTTTTGTTATTTTACATTAGTCATTTCTGTGTTTCCTCCACCAAAACATGTACACATTGAACTTGTTACCTTCAACAAAGGAAAATAGTTAAGCCAAACTAACCAGCATAGCAGCTTTGTCTGACAGTGTATGTAACATTCTGTTGTGCATCTTTTCTAGGACCTTATGGACAGCAGCCTGCCAACCATGTCATCATCAGGGAGCGTTACCGGGACAACGATGGAGACCTAGCTCTGGGCATGTTGGCTGGGGCAGCCACTGGCATGGCCTTGGGATCTTTGTTCTGGGTCTTCTAAGTTTCTCTACGTCTTTGTATTTGTAGCTTCCAAAACCTTATTTATTTTCTGTGTGCGATAATAATATATTTTGCAAGGTATTCCTGTTTTACTGTAAAGATTTTTAATGACAGTTACAATAGTACTTTTAAAATAGTGACATATTAATTATAATTAGTCAATATAAATTTCACAAGGCAGGATTGTAAGGGTGCAGTTCAGTTGAAATATGAATTAGAAGGATACTTGATCATTTCAAACTCTTTTGTGGAACTTAGTTGTATAAGGACTTATATGAGCTCATTCATTTTGAAGAACATTATCACTGCAGTGTTAAATGCAGAGCATAAGAGATAGCTTTTTCATCCATATTAGGAGTATACTGCTCATATAATGACCCCTGATTAGGTGATTATTTCTGGCGGGGAAAAACTCAATTAATCCAACTATTAACTCTCAACTTAAGAATTAACCATGGAACAGGCTGGGTGTTGCTGTTGGCATGGCAAGATGGTAAACTATGCATGATAAAGCAATATGGACTTTTTGCACTACACACTCCAAAGAATAGTCCCCAAGGTAGTCTCCATATACCTCTGTAGTTGGCTCTGTCATCATCCAGTGGTGCTCTACTGGCAGACCTGTTTTCTCTGTTGTGAATGGATTTATTGAATCCTAGATATTGGAACTGGTAAGTTTCTTCTAAAGAGCTGCCAGTCAGGACAGATTCTTGTCAGTAGGACTGGAAACCTACAGTTCTTTGACATAGTTCTCAACCATGGAGAGCTGTAAAAGCAGTTCAGAAGCTGAGGTGAATGGGGTTGTTTTTTTTTTTTTTTGGAAGTTGGTACTACCCATGCATTTAAAAGGTGACAGACATGACTTTTACCTTCTTTTATTTAACATGGTGAAAACATATTCAAAGTTCAGATCTCCATTGAGTGCATTTTTATGTTGTGTATCTGAGCCATCCACTCTCCTCTTGCCTTGTTTTGAAAAACATATATGTCACCAGCATACTAGTAGTGCTTTTGGTTTTATCTGGTTGGCCTGTTACAGAATATTGTTCTAAGGGTGGAACAGACTGAAGGCATTTGTAGTCAGTCAGAGTGAGGAGAAAGAATTAAAATCAGACTCAAGGTTATTAGTATAAATGTTGAGTTCTTGATCATTTTGCAGAGTTGAGATAAGGTGGAAGGATGAGGGAGGCTAATGGGAAGAATTAATGACAGAAAATGATTATAGAAATTAGTAAAGTGGTTTGCTTGAAAATGTGCAACTAAATCTGTATCTTGTTATAGATCTAATTAGATCAGTAAACAGATAGCTGATTTAGTCTTATTTCATGTGACTTTCCCCTAAAACTGTTATTTTTGCCAGTAACCTTTAACATACTTTGAAAAGATGTGTACTCTTCAATCCCATTTTAATTTTTGTGATAAAACTCTTAAGAGAGTTCGCCTCATCCTCATGAATGATATCTTTTTTCATGGACCATTTGGTAAAATCTGCTTTCCTTTACTTGAAAATTCAAAATGTTTTATTCTCCAAATCTATACTTATTTGAAGATGAGAAAGCAATAGGAGGGAAACAAAGGCTCAGGGAAATGTACATTGTTCTGAACAGCCATTCCAGAATTTTTAATGGTAGGATTGCCTCATGTGTAGATTTCACGTTTTTTTGTTTCTTATATTATCTGTAGTTCAGTTATTTTTGCTGCTTCCTAAATTTTTAATTGAAATTTACTTAATCTATTAGTTAATAAAACTGTATTTAAGGTATCAGGGAAATAGGATGAGAGCCATGTTTGTAATGTTAAAGTAACTCAAGATTGTCTTAGGTAGCACTTTGCAAGTGATGCTGTTATCTTTCTCTGAAAGATGTAAAAAGTTGATGATTCCACTGTCATGACTAACTAGAGTTATGTTAAAGGAATGTAAAGTAATTTAATATACATATAATAATCTGTGGAAAGATAGCTACTCTATTTGACCAAGTAGACTGGCACATTTATTCTCATTAATTCCCATTCAAAGCTTACAATTTGTGGATACGCTTGTTTGGAGCCCAGTTAATGAAATTATGTAAACGAATAAAACAACCAAAATCTAAAAGGTAAACCTAAAACACATCAGGCAGCTAATACCATACAGTGATTTGATCATTCCTTAATTCATTGAAGAAATATTTTGGAATGCCTGCCATGCGTAAGACAAATCTGTAGTTAGTCTTATATTATTTCCTAATTTATATGACTTTCCTTATTTTCTATGATATATGATTTATTTTAAACTAGTTTTAGAGTTTGAGATTTTCCCTTGTCATGGTATAGTGATGATAATTCCCATAAAGTCCATTCTTTGTCATGAATTCTGTTTTGTGTTTTGGATGACTGATTATATATCATTTTTTCTGTCTAATTAACTAGTTTGATGTCTTATGAAATTTAATACTCCATGTCAAATTGAAGGCCAAACCAGCTTTATAATGAACTCTTGGATTCTTGGCAGTTCCTGTAGGCCTTTTTTTTTTTTTCAAACTGGAGATGTCTGCTTCAGCTGACAGGAAATGTACATGAGTGCCATCTCACTTAATATTTGACAGTTGGGGGAGAAAGTCACATAAGGTCTGATTGTATAATTGATTGATGCTTTAAAATCATTGCTGTTAAGACTTTGAATTATATGTAATAAGAATGTTAAAATTACAATGATTTAGACAATGTAGTTTATGTGAATCCTCTAAAGTACTGTGAATTGAAGGGATATATTTGCAATAAAGCAGCTTTGAATGTTGCAGTGGGTTGGTTGTTAATATGAAACTCAGTGAAAGCACCATGTTACTGGCCCATTGTCTGCATTGTAGGGCTAAAATATCTGTAAATACACACTGTACTCTTATCCCATTATCCAGGGTATTTTATAACTCAAAGGACCAAAGGAAATGTAATTTCAGCATGTAATTTCCCTGACTCCCTTTGGCCTTGAATTGGAAACTCTATGATCGAGCATGAAGGCATTATTATGTTTTAGCCTGAGGGACTTTGGCCTTTAGGAGAGCCAGGTCTTTGAGTAAGCTTCTCTAAAGCTGTGTGTTTCATCGAGTTCCTCAGAAACTTCACAAGCATGTTTTCCCTTATCTTTGTGTAACTACTTGCATTCATGGTCACCAGATTTTAGAGGGATTGTTTAAGAAGGTAGCCTACCACACCATCATTTTACACACGGGAATACACAGGCCCAGAAAGGTAAAGAAAGTGACTTGTCCAAGATAATAATTAGCTGGTAACTGAACAGGGATAAGAGCCCAAATTTCCTAATTCCCAAGTCAATGCATTTTTCTATTTGTCAAGTGTAGCTAAGTTGTTAATGTTTGAGTTACTAGTGACTTTACCTTAATATGAAACAAATACAGTACATTGGACAGTTTCTAAAATCTCATTCTTATGTTTCTAATATTGTTGATACCAGCTTCCTGATAGTGCTTTTGATCAATTACCTTTCTGTATGGTGCTTTGCATAAATAATCCTAACTAAAGAGATTACCAAACTAAGAGGCTGTTTTAGTTTGTACATCTGGGAACATTTATTACCTTTTACATCCCTTACCTTCCCTTTGCATTTTTCTTTGTTTTAGGAAATTGTCCTGCCTGGAAAAAAAGCTGACCACTCATGTATTACACATAGTTATTCTTTATGTTGGCTCTAATGTATTGTTTCCTTGCTTTGTGTCAGGATTATGAGTCAGGTAAGGTAGAGTTGAACTGAGTAAGTTAAAGGGAAAGTATGTTTTTGACCTTGATGCAGATTTTCCCTCAGAACTCAGGGAAAATGGTCTAGATAGTAAAACATGGCTTCTCCAAACCCAGCTATCTGTCTCCTCAGAGAGAGTACAGTGTAGGTTTAAGGCAACTGAGTTAATAAAAGGGCAAAATGCTAGTTTTTGAGATATAATGCAAGTGATGCAAATTTTCTATCTTCATTATTCTGGATAATCTCTCCTCATCACAGCTTTTGCAGGCACTGTTTTAGAAAGCGGTGAAATCTCTTTGCCTGAGATTCTTTCCTGTGATTGCCATCTTACCTTCACCATATTGTTTCTGTTGTGCCCATGAAACCTGTTTTTCTTCTATGCGGAATATACATTTATGTAGAATATAGAGAAAATGTTAATAAAATGAGTGTTGAACTGCAAACTTGTGTGTTGTGATTTGTTTACTTGTCTGAATTCTTTATCTATACCTGTGTGTTCATTCCTCTTATTAAAATTAACATGAAAACAAGTGTATAAAGAATGAGTCACTAACCTGGAGGAGAATAGAGCTCATCTAGAGCTCTCATATCTATCTGTTCCCTGATTTCGCCTTACTATCTCTTGGTATCAGTCATCATCCCTTATGACTGATATTTATTCCCTCCACATCTTTGCCTGTTGAAATTATCTGTATTTCTTGGCTACATCACAAGTTACTGTATTGTGCCTGTTTTTGTACACGCTGATCTTATAAAGGGCTTTGTCAGTTTTTAGTTATTTATTTAGGATGATGTCTTGCACAGTTATTTGAAATTGACTTCTCACACTATCCTGTATACACATTGACCAAAATACTGAAGAATATAGGCCCTACATTCTAGAGTCTCCTTTACACTGGGGTGAGACATATTTAAGAGGGCTTTAAGAAAGAGGAGTAAAGGGGCAGCTAAGTGGCGAAGTGGATAGAGCACTGGCTCTGGAGTCGGGAGGACCTGAGTTCAAATGTGGCCTCAGAGCAAACTCTTGACACTTACTAGCTGTGTGACCCTGGGCAAGGCACTTAACCCCAATTGCCTAAAAAAAAAAAGTCAAAATTAAAGAAAGAGGAGTGAATCCAACAACAGATGGCATGATTTAAGACCTAGAAAATATGAAATTATATACATAGCCCCAAGGAAATTTAATTCTCTAAGAAAAAAATTACCAGGTCTTTCAAGACATTATTTGAGAGTCTCTTTTTGTTTGTTGTCAAACCCAAGCTACTGGCACTTAAACCTCTTTACAACCTGGTCCCATTTTGCCTTTCCAGCCTTTATAGTCATTATTCTCCACAAACCATGTTATTGAGCCAAACTGCCTTGGTGTTTTTTACGCAAGGATCTCTTTCTCTTGTTCTGCCCCCCACCATGCCTGGAATGAATGTACTTTCCCTTTACCTCTTAGACTCTTAGACTTCCTGGTTTTCTTTTTTAAGACTCATGTGCCACTACCTTCTCCGTGTAGTTTTTCCTGCTCTCCTAGTAGCTAGTGTGTCCTAAGGTTACCTTGTGTGTGTGTTATTTGTGTGTTTTGTAAAGACCTGTATATATGTGTGCTGTCACCCCCATTAGAATGTAAACTTAAGGCTGTGGACTTTTTTGGAGCCTAACACATAGTACATGCTTTATCAGTGCTTGTTTTATTTCATGTAGGATTCTGGAATGGATTTATAAAAAGTGACCTGAAGTGTTTATTCATGTTTTTGCAGTTTGTGGATGGAGGTGGATGACAACTTTTGAGTTTTTTTGACTTATAGTGCTCACTGGACTTTGCTATCAGCTGCATTGGGTGTTCCATAGGGAATGACTGCTCAGAAAGACAATTTTAAAAAAGTGATCATCACCTTCCATAAACATAATTAATGAATGATAAACAATGAGCGAAACCTACTTATAGACTCATTTTAAGCCAGCTGACCCAACAGGTTGTGCAAAAATTGCTAAGACCTGATTTATGTTGACATTTACATTAAAAAATAAATTGGAATTTTAATTGGTTCCATACATTATATGAGCTGTTTAAAACTCTTAGTTCACTTACATTTGCATAGCACTTATTCATTAATAAAATAAGGGGGCAGCAAATTACATGTAAATTGCTGGTTTATATGCACAATGTAAATACTGTGTCATAGAAGTTTTAAAAGTTACTCATTCATCACTGGGCAGTTGACTGGAGTGTAGTGGAAGGGCACTGGACAAGAAATTTAAAAAAAGAGGGTCCTTACCCTCTTTTAGTTATGTGTTAGTGGGCAAGTCATTTTCACTTTCTGGACCTCAGTTTCTTCATCTATAAAATGAGGTGGCTGGACTAGATGATGTCTAAGGCCCTTACCAGCTTTTTCTAATCTTAACTTTTTTATGTTGATTAATTTAGACTCAGAGAAAGGTGTTAAGCCTTGCTTGGAACAATTCCTTCCTTCAAAGCTCAGAAGTATAGTCATGTTGGGGAAGTATAAATTTCCTTTTTTGGATCCAGGTTTGAAGATAAAACTTTCTTTTCCTTGGGAAAAATCTCATAGTGCCAATAGCTTCAGTGGAGGTAGGTTTTTATTTTTAATTTATTTTTTAGGCAATTGGGCTTAAGTGACTTGCCCAGGGTCACACAGCTAGTAAGTGTCACGTGTTTGGTCTGAGGCTGGATTTGAACTCAGGTCCTCCTGACTTCAGGGTCGGTGCTTTATACACTGTACCACCTAGCTGCCCCGGAGTTAGGTTTTTAAAAGCAAATTGTTGTTTAAAAAATTAGTAATTGTCCTATTCAATGTTAGTGCCTAATGGGTTTTGTTATTTTAAGCCACAAGTTCAATGGGTAACAAGTTAGCTATTTATTTACCACAATGGTTATTATTCTGACCCTTCCTTTCCCCACTCACAAGCCCAACAACTAAATGCTGTTAAAGATTAGCATTTGTATTTTAATTTCATTCTTGGAGAGAGAAGTTTTAAAAAAGGACTGCATCTCCTATGACAGAATTTCAGTTGTAATGACAGAAGGACTGGAAAGATATTTAGGGGCTGAGTAAATGGGGTTTCCTGTCATCCCTCAAATCATAACATGTATGTATAGAATGTGACTATGTGCTAAATGGGCCTTTCCAGGATATACCAGATCAACTGTAAAAAATAAAGAATTATAAATATTTTCAAACTTCAAAATGAAGAAATGTCATCATTTAGTTCTAGTCAGGGTTTGAAAAGTACTTTTACCTCGTGAGAGAAACCACACCAAAAGGTAAACTTCATTTTTGCCATTGAAGAATAATGATCGTGATGACACTGAAAAAAATGAAGCCCACTGTCTATAACTCCCCAATGAAAGTCAATGAGAGAGAAAAAAGTTATATGCTAAAAGAATAATTTAAAAAGGCACTTGGAACGAAAAAGGGAAGTGGGTAAGTTGTCCCATCAAAATGTCTGGAGCCTTTGAAGGACTTTAAAAATTATGAGAAACATCCATAAAAGAGGAAATAGGAAATGTGCAAAGTTCTTCCTCAATGGAACATGCTCCTCAATTTCCTCAATGGAACAATAATGAGTAGGAAATGCACAAACAGATTTTGCTTTTGCTGCCAATAGAGAACTCTGGAGACAGTAAGAATGAGGAGTTTTCTAAGCTGTGGGTTAAAAAAATTAGCTTCCCAAAGACAGGAAGTGGGCAATGTGGTTACACAGCAAGTTCCTGTTAAAAAGAGCTGGGGATTTTAGAGGACTGTTAGACCAGTGAGTCAACACTGGCAACCAGTAAGGTTCATGTGATCTCAGGCTACATTAAGAGGCATGGCATCCTGAGGAAGGAAAGCAAGAGTCTTAAGGTGTTTTGTCCTGATCAGGCCAAATCTGGGGTGCTGGTTTCAGTTTTAAGCACCATGTTTTAGCAAGGACATTGACAAATTGACATGCATCTACAGGAGGGGGACCAAGAAAGTGAGGGGAATTAAAATCTTGCTATACTAGGATCCTGTAAAGGAGCTGGGGACATTTTAGCCTATAGAACAGAAGACTCATGGAATATGATAGCCATCTTTATTTGAAAGGATATTAAAGAAGACAGAGTAGACTTACTGTGTGTGGGCCAAGAGGGTAGAACCATGAACAATGAAGTAGATTTTTAGCTCGATGTAAAGAAAAAAGAAATTCTGACAATTAGAGCTATCTAAAGGTAGCATGAGCTGTTTTGGTAAATAATGAATTTCTCAAGACTGAAGCTCTTCATGTGGAATCCGAGTATATAGAGGGAATTTCTGTTTGGAACAAGTAGGAGTAAATGACTTCTGAAGTATTTTCTAGCTCTAAAATTCAGTTATTCTTATAATTTTAAACAACTAGCCAGCATGATTCTATGATTCCCTACCCAATCAGGCACCAACAGGCTTAAAAACACTGGCAGCCTGTGTGGCATGATTTGAAGATGTTCAGAAGGTTTCCTTGTCACAGAGAATTAACCTGTTCCACCTAGGTGCTACAGTGTCTGAAATTCTACCATTAAAAATTCATTCCTTTGAGTTATGAACAGCTTTCCCCAAATTCCTCTTTGAAAATGCAAATGCCATAGGAATGGGAGGGGTAATACGTTGAGGCATTATTAATTATTTACAGAATACTGTGAATTAGTTAATTTTTTTTTTTTTACTGACAGGTAAGAGCTGTGTTGTGTAGGACTGAGGATTTTAATTGGGGGTGGGGCAATAAAAGAGTCTTGAGAAATTCGGGGGTAATTTTGGTGCATGGCTGGAGTGATCATGAATTCAGGATTTTCTGACACAATACTCCTCATAAAAGAAAGTGTACCCCGGGTTCTTTAAGGTTGGATTCCATAGTGGGGAATTCTGAGGGAGCAGCAAGAGGATCTTGATGGCCCCTTCTCCCCTTCCCCACCCTCATCCCATGCCCTAGGTGCCTATCATTCCAACCCATCCTCGGTGGTTACCACCCAGGGACTTATCACTGACATGATAATTCCGAAGGTAGTGCTGGAACTTTCTCTCCTATGGAAACTTTCTCGTAGCTCACATTCTTAGGGCCTTCATGGAATCATAGAATCACAGACTTTTAGAGCTGAAAATGACCTCACTGGTCATCTAATCCAACTGTATACTTCAAAAGAATCCCTGTATACTTGACAAGTGGTCAGCCAGCCTCTGCTCAAATACCTCCAATGAGGGTGACCTATTACCTTCCAAGGCAGTTCTAACTGTTAGGAAGTTTGTTTGTTTTGCTTTGTTTTCCTGATAAACGATCCCAAGTGATAATTAGTTCTATTACTATCATTAGTTCTTACTGTCATAAGGTCTTTGAGAATAAGGAGCAGGCCTTATTCTTCTTTGTATTTCTCATAGCACCTAGTAAAGGGACAGAACACACAGTAGACACTTAGAGTTTGGTGAATGAATAACTAATCAGTCTGATGGGAAATCTGGTGTTATAGGAGTGTCCTGGCCCCTGAATCAGGAGATGCCTGAATTTGACTCCTGCCTTCAACATGGAATCATGGACAAGTGATTTAACCTCACTGAGTCTAGTTTCTTGGTTTATGAAATGGGCATAATAATACTAGTAGGACCTACTGTTTTTAGGTCTAAATGAGATAATGTATGTAAAGTGGTTTGTCAACCCTAAAAGTGCTATCTATATAAATGTCAGTTACAAGCTATAATTGGAGAGATTTGTGGGGCAACTCTCAAGTAACAAGATTGCTTTTTAACAGTGATGTCTGGAGGTAGCATCCTCTCTGCCTATTGGTTGAGAGGGTCAGACATGTAGAATAGAGAATTGAGAAATCATCTAGTCCAGTGCCTTCATTTTACAGATGAGGAAACTGAGGCCCAGGGAAGTGAAATTATCTTGCTGAAGATCACACTGATAATAAATGATAAAACCTGGATTAAAACCTAGGTCCTTTGCCTACAAAGACAATGTTCTTTCCATTCTAATGGAGGGAATTTCAACAAGGTTTTGGCATAGGATTTTTTTTGGGAGAGGTGGGCAAGTCTTTCAATATCTCTCACATCACAGAGAAGCCAGTGGTGCACCCACAGCAGGGGCGACCACTTCCATAAAGCCCCCTTGGGATATAACATGGGAAAAAGCCGGGATGGTACCAGGGAAAGGATGAAGGGAAAACGTTCCAATTCTGGAATACAACAAATTGCGAGAAATTTTCTGAGATGGTAGATATTTCTCTGCAATGCAATTGAACAGCACTAGCCTAAGAGAATGGACAACCACCAAGTGGCTATTTGTGTGGTATGATTGAAAGAATAGTGGAAACTTCTCCTAAGTCCAGAATATCCCCTTGTCCTATCTTTCACTGATGCTTAAAATTTCACCATTCATTCTTTATGGTTAAAGTATTACTCCCTGTTAAAATGCAAATGCCTATGGAATAGGGTCACTCACTAAGCTGTTTGTCTCATAAGTGAATCAGAATAATGTTTTGTAGATCCTATAGGGAAGTTTAACCATCTCCTTTGACAGAGGAAGAAATTGAAGCCCAGGGAAGGGAAAATGACTTGTCCAAGGTCACATAAATTGTTAGCAAACTAAAATGTATTGACATTTCACAAATGCGAATATGGAGAACAGTTATTGATAGCAGCAAATTCAGAAAAAGCGTGAGCCCTCCAAGTCTGTTAAGGGAATGTGGCAAGGAAGGGACCAAGAAAACAAACAAGGGAGTCCAACCTTTGCTTACTTCATAATTTTGCTCAATTTTGCCACATGCACAAAAGACCTTAACTACAACTCCCTTATTTTACATGAGGAACAGGGTGGTCACACTTTGACTCCTAGTTGCCCTTCCTTGCTCTGGAATACCAGGAACAATGCACTTTGGAAATTATTTAGCAGCATACGTGGACACAGTTAAGGTCCTGTCTGCAATGTCTATGATCTGGCCCTGCTCTTACTTTTACATGGTTGGGGGTAAAGGGAGTGGTGGTGAACCAACTGCAGCACCAGGTTGCTCTCAATTCTGCCAGATGTGTTGGCTTTCTTTGCTTGGGCACAAACTCAGGCTTCCCAGGAGTTGGCTCGATCCCACATTCCACATTTAGACACTAGGGGGCAGGCCAGCATAAGAAATCCATACCATGTCCGGCTTCTGCTCTCCAAGCACTGCTGCCTGGTTTTGACCCTTTAATATCTAATGCAATGGAAGAAGGGAAATTTTGCTGGGAATGGACCTAATACCTATTATTTCCCACCTCCCCTTGGATTAGTAAGAATTCCAGAGGATCACTTCCTCTGAAAGCTTCTCTCCTGGAGTAGACATTCAGAAGCATTGGATAATTGGTCATGTGTGGTAACTGCTGGCATTTATATTGCACTTTAAAGTTTGCAAAAGTTTATTTTTTAATACTTAATAAATGCTTATTGATTAATTAATTCTAGTTATTATATACTAGAAAAATGGTGGCATCTCACTCAGTGGGTATGACAGTGCAGGTGGCAAATTTAGTGATTCCTGTTACCTAAACATTCTGTGATGTCAGTTAAGCTGATTGACAAGAAATACATGTGGACCTGTAAAGCCAGAGGCACTAGTGACAAAGTGAACAGGGAAGAGCCAACCTCCCCAGGCATCTAAAACATTTTACTAATAGTGCATTATTATCCTGCTCTTTGTGCTTGGTAGTTCTCTGAGCAGGCTGAAAACCTATGCTCCAAATTGAGTATCAATAGTTTAAAGTGATATATAACAACAACCACCTTGTGAAGAAAGGTAGATTAGGGGGCCGCTAGGTGGCTGTGCCACCTAGCCACCTGGATAGAGTTCCAGCCTTGGAGTCAGGAGGACCTGAGTTCAAATGTGACCTCAGACATATGATACTTACTAGCTGTGTGACCCTGGGCAAGTCACTTAATCCCAACTGCCTCACCAAAAAGGCAAAAAAAAAAAAAAAGGCAGATTGGAACATGATTAAATGAGGGACAGAATATCTGAATTTGCACATGCATTATCTCATTTGAACCTCATTATAATCATGTATAATAGCAGATAGTATCCTAATTACTATTTTTGAGAGGACAAAATGCCAAGAAACTTGTTCTGGGTCATACACCCACTAAGTGTCTCAGGTGAAGAGGAGGGGAACAAGCATTTATTAAGTATCTACTTTATGTCAGGTGGGCAGTTATGTGATGTAGTGGATAGAGTGCCAGGATTGAAGTTCGAAGACTTATCTTCCTGGGTTCGAATGTGGCTTCAGATATTTACTAGCTATGTGACCTTGGGTGAGTCACATAACCCTATTTGCCTCAGTTTCCTTTTTTATAAAATAAGCTGGAGAAGGAAATGGTAAACCACTTCTGTCTCTTTGCTAAGAAAACCCAAAATTGGGGTAACAAAGAGTTGGACAAGAGTGAAACGACTGAACAACAACAGTCCTATATGCCAGGCCCTTTGCTAAGTGCTTTATGGATATTATCTCATTTGACCCTTACAATAACGCTAAAAGGCAGGTGCTATTATTATCCCCATTTTACAGATGAGGAAACTAAAATTAAGTGACTTGCCTAGGGTCACACAGATAGTAAATGTCTAAGGCCAGATTTGAGCTCAGAATTTCCTGACTCTAGGCCCAGGGCTTTATCCACTAATCCTCCTAGCAGTCTTGAGACCTTGGAGTGTGACTTTAGTAGATTTCTTTAACACTGATATAGTCTTTCATCTGTGTGGCATCATGATGCAGTGTATACTCAGAATTAGGTATATTTGAGTTAAGATCCTCCTATCAGCCAATAGAGAATTGGGATAGGGAGGGACTAGAAAGAAGGGAAAACCAGCATGTATGGTATGAAACATGGCCTTGGAATGGTCTGGGTCAGTTAGCGTTTTAACTATTTTTTTTTTTTTTTTTTTTGTTAGGCAATTGGGGTTAAGTGACTTGTCCAGGGTCACAAAGCTAGTAAGTGTCAAGTGTTTGGTCTGAGGCTGGATTTGAACTTAGGTCCTCCTGACTTCAGGGCCAGTGCTCTCTCCACTGCGCCACCTAGCTGCCCCTAGCATTTTAACATTTTAACATGTACTTCTGTCCAGCTTTGTGTTGGCCTGGCAGAGAATATGAGCTATGGAGAGGATGCCATCCTTGCTCTAAAGGAGTTCACAGTGTAATGCAATATGCATGAAATAATTAGAGAATGATTAAAGCTTAAGGTGCACAGTTCAAACTATTAGAGCTTTAGTCATTCAGAGAGAAAAAAAAGAAGTCTTTGGGAGGGTAGGTGGGATGGAAGTGGGGAGGGAAGGCTCCCTGGGGAAAGCTTTGGATGATTTCCCTATATACCATCCACCCTAGACATCTTGCCAATTGTTCTGCCCCCTTCCCCACACCTGGAACAATACCTTCAGGACCGGATCTCCAGACCACACCCCCTTCCCTGAAGAAATTAATCTACTCGACATTGAAACTCTGCTCTGAGGCTGACTTGCCTAGATTGGTGAGTGAGTGAGTGAGTGAGTGAGTGCAAACCCAAGTAACTTATCATGCTAACGGACCCAGACCACTCCAAAGCCATGTTTCACACCCTACGTGCTGGTTCTCCCTTCTTTCTAGTCCCTCCCTGTTTCAATTCCCCAAACATATTTTTCACTTCTTGGTCTGGAAATAGTAATAGAATGAACACGAGCATTGCTTCTGGAAAGGAAGTGACAATCAACTGCCCTATGCACCATTCCTGTGACTCCCCAGACTAAAAACTTCTTTCAGAATTCCCTTTTGACATGTGTTGTTTCCCATTATTAGAATATAAGTGCCTTCAGGGCAGGAATTGTTACACTTTTGCATTTGTCCAGCACCTAGCACAGAACTTGGCATGTAGTAGGTGCTTGATTACTACTTTTTTATTCATTCATTAAGTAAGTGGAAGGGGAAGAACAGGTCTAGCAAGCAACAAAAGCCATAGGAGCCCAGAAAAGGGAACATCTGCGTGCAGCCTGGCCTAATTCAAAAGTTCTTGTGCATGTGTGTATACGGGAAGGCTGACTCCTTTTTTTGGTCTCTTCAATCATACTATGGAAGCTTTTGTTTAGGCTTGTCTAAACTTTAGGCTTAATCCTTGAGGCAGCTAGGTGGCTCAGTGGATAAATCACTGGACCTGGTATCAGGAAGACCTGAGTTCAAATTCAGCCTTGACACTTAACTAGCTGTGTGACCCTGGGCAAGTTATTTAACCTCTGTTTGCCTTAATCCACTGGAGAAGGAAATGGAAAATCACTCCAGTATCTTTGCCAAGAAAACCAACGAAGAGTTTGACAAGACTGAATGACTGAATTATTTCAACATTCTTAATCCTTGGGTTTTGGTTTCACGTGTATTCCACTGGACAAAAATTTGCTTTGGTTTAGCATGGTAGAAGAAGCAACAAATTGAGAATAAGGAAACCTGGGTTCTACTCCCAAGGTTGCTATAAACTATCTGTGTAACTGCAGGAAGTCACAGGCAAAACTTCATGGACAAGGTGTTCTTTGGATTGGTCTTGAAAAGTTGCATAGGGATTCCATAATTGAAGCTGGTAAAATACAACATTGTAGGCACAGGAACAGTATGAGCAAGAATGGGGAGGTGGGAAAAGGCAAGATGAGATCAGGGAATACGGATTGTTCCATTTAGCTGGAGCATAGAATATTCAGAAGAGATTCTTAATATTAGATATTTTGTCTGAGACAACAGCTTGGGCAGAAGGGACTGAGAAATGACTGAGAAATCCCACATATCCTCCCATACCTTTACTCTGACCAGTCAAGTCCTCCTAGGTCATCTCAATGAAAGGTATCTTGGCAAAGTCGACAGAACATTGGATGCAGAATTAGGAAGATCTGGGTTTGAATTCTGCCTCAGATGCTTACTGGCTGTGTGACCCCAGAGCTCTGGGCAAGGCTCTGAGACTTATCTGTAAAATATGATAGCACTCATCCCACAGGGTTATTGTGAGAATCAGGTGAGATAGCATATGTAGAACTTGCTTTGCAAATCTTAAAGGACTATAGAAGTATGTGGCATTATTTCCCCAAGACCCAAACCTACCCTCTCTTCTTCTTGAGAGGGGTTAAAATGTCTGCATGGTGGTGTTCTTTGTGTAGCCTCTAGCTTTGGCTAACTCCAAAGACTGTAGGGTTGGGAGAGCCTTGACAGGTTAAGAAAGCAGAAGAGGTTGCTGAGCCAACAAAAACTATGTTCAATAAATCAATAGCTGCCTTCCCAGACACTTGAAAACCAGTTGTTCCAGATACCATCCTGACTAGCTCTGAGCTGGGATCGATGTTCTGTGGAAGCAGTGCAAGTATTCAGGTGATCTGTCCCTGAGAACTGATTGTGGCAAGAGCTGGACCATTTCATTTGGCAGGTTGCTTTAGGTTTTCCTATCTAAGACTGTTTCCAGGGTTGGTCCTCAGCCAAATTCAGAAGCTCTGTCAAGTTTGCCTTCTTTTTTCCCCTCCATCCTCCCTTTTCGTTTACTTACAGGAAGGACTCAGTGTTCTTAAGCTGCTTTAATGATCCAACCACATCCCTCCTGTCATAGAAGGAGTTTCTGAGAAAATCATTCTGGTTGAGTGTTAGGACTTTTATTGATTTATTTCTCCCAAAGGGATTTGTGTTTTTTCAAAAAGGAGCCTGGACTAAGGATATTCTTGCCCCAAAGGAATGAATCTCTAATGGTGGAATTTTAGGTCTCAGAGGGGTAGATATTTTCAGAGGGGAGAGTCTCTTTTGGCCTTCCCTTCAATCCTATATTAGGCTGCCTCTACTTAGTTGTAAGGCTCATCCTGCTTGTGCCTATATGGATACACATAGGAGAGGGAAAGGGAGGGGAAGAGGGACAGGTTGAGGTGATCATGAGCAGCATGCTTATTTGCTTTGATTTCCATTTGTTAAACTATCACCAGGTCTTATTATTCAAGTTGCCATGAAACAGGACTGACAATTGGGGTGAGTGAGTCTTTTGTGATTCCTATAGGGAAAACCAAGAATTTTCACAACCAGGGGAAGAGCCCACACTTGTACCTCAGAAGATGGGCTGGTGAAATGAAAGCATCATAGCCACTACCAGATGTCTCTTTCAGTAGCCAGTTCCCAGTAACACCATTGTCTGGAATCTTCCATGGCCCTGACCAGAATGGGTGGAGGCAAATTCTGTTAGCACCCTGGAAATGAGGGAGAGAGGAGAGAAACTAAAAGGAATTGCATTGGTATTTTGTGAACCACGTTTCAATAATAGAGGACCATATTTTCCAAGACTTTCATTTTTTCAGATGAGGAAACTGAAGCCCGGGGGTTGGGAGTCACATAGTCAAGGTCATACACATAGTTAGTTACAAAATTAGAGCAGGAAACCAGGCAGGGCTGTAATAAGGTATAGTGATTGATGCTTTGCCCAGAGAATATTAATTTAGGGAGTTCTGACCATACTTCTATTCCTTTAGCAGGATAGACACAATTGATCTTAGCACCTAGTGAAAAAGAACCATTAGTTAAAAATAATACAAATAATAATTTATTAAAATAGGAAGTTACCAGACAGTCTGCTTCCTCTCCTCTGACCTTCCCAGGAGAATTTTCCCCTTGCTGCAGACTTCTGAACAGCACCCTCATAGTACATTGAAATCACTGCTCATAGAAATCAATACTACATGGTCTTCACCACAGGAAGTGAAGGATTCTCTTCTGAAGCAAACAAAACAATTGATATTTTATCCTAGTTGCTATAGGGAAGTTCAGTAGAGGGAAGGGTTGTTGGGGGTAGAAAATAATGAGCTCTGTTTTAGATAGCCTGAGTTTAAGATATCTTCTGTACATCCAGTTTGATATGTGCAATAGGCAGCTGGTGATGGGGGTCTGGAGCTCAGGAGAGAGATTTTGGCTGTGTCTATACATTTGTGAGTCTATTTCATAGAAATGATAATTAAACTTTTGGGAGCTGATGAGGTCACCAAGAGAGAGACTATAGAGAAGAGAAGAAAGTCTAGGAAAGAACCTTAGATTACATTCATAATTAGGGAGCATAATAAAGATGATGAACCAAAAAAAGGGGCTGAAGAATGGTCAGAAAGCTGGGAGGAAAACCAAGAGAGAGTGGTTTAGTGAAAAGCCAGGAAAGAAAGAATATCCAGGGGGAGAGGATGGTCAACAGTCACAAATGCAGCAGAGAGGTCAAGAAGGATGAGGACTCAGAAAAGACCATTAGATTCGGCAATTAGATAATTGGTAGCTTTGGAGAGAGCAGTTTCAGTTGAATGGTAAGGTTGGGAGCTAGATTGCAAAGGGTAAAGGAATGAGTCAAGGAGAGAGAAACTACAAGCAACAAGGGTAGACAACTTTTTCTGGAAGATTGGCTAGGATATGGAGGAGAGAGGGGATGGTAGGGTTTAGTGAAAGTTTCTTTTTCTTTTCTTTTCTTTCTTTTTTTTTTTTAAGGTATGGGAAGATCTGGGCATGTTTGAAGGGCCAGAAGACAGTGGGCAGGGAGAGATTGAAGAGTAACTAGAGAGGATGTATAATTGAGGGGCCAATCTGCTGGAGAAAATCCAATATAATTGTCCCAACTATCCTGAGGGACAGTAGTTCTATCCCTTTTTAAATCCTCCTATTTTCCTCGCTATTGGTCAAAAATTTCTTTGTTGTTCTTGGATTTCTTTAAATTAAAAAAAAAATTTAAATTAAGAATTTAAAATGTTTTAATTTTTTCTTCTAGTCTTTGCACATCTTGAATATTTGCATTCTTGATATTATTCTTACAATACTATGCCACAATTTAGTATTCATTTAATGTTCTTTATTTCCACTTTCTGTACAAATCTTATAAAAACCTACATTAGTTAATGCATCTTCTATGTATTCACAACATTGTCTTTTTCTATAACTCCTTTTTCTCCCCATTGGAATTATTTCTCTTGATGTCTTTAGAATTTCTTCCTTCAGAGCTTTCCATTTCTTCTAGGTTGATTTCTTCTATAGAATTCTGTTCTATGAGATTCTGTTTTACTCTGAATTGAGTGAGATCCAGTCTCCCAAAATTTAGGTTGTAGGTCTGTCTTTCTCTACTTTATTGCAAGTTCTAAGGTGGAATACTCACTTTTCTTCAAAGTTCCATCATTTTCACTCCAGTATCTTCTTTTTGGTAAGACACACCTCCAGAATAGCAATTCTTTCCCTTGGTTCTTCTGTTTTTTGAAGGCCGAAATTACTATTAAGCCAAGACCAGAAAAGCTCTCAAAATGGTGATTTGTGTCTATAGTACCCCTAAATCTTCTCTCCTAGTGAATAATTCCTCCATTTTGCAACCTGCCTTTACAAGGGGGATAGACTTTTTTTTCTTCTTCACACTGTAAAAGCACCAAACAAAACATACCAGATTGTAAACAAGATTGATACAGGTTTCATTACAGTGACAAGTCCAAAACCCCAAAGTCAATAGTGTAATGCAAACTTTGTAATAGCAGCATAAGCCACAATGATGACATTGGTCTTGTGCATTGCTCGATTTGTAGCTGTGACAAATGGACTTGCTTAGCCTATGTGGGAAAAATTCATAGGTGGTAAGTACTTAAATTACAGTCAAAAACCATAGCCTGCTTGAAATTCCACTAGAAATGTATGAATAAAGGTTCTTAGATGTTCCATTTTCATATCCTATTTTGGGGTAGAAGTCATTATCTTGAGTTATTTCAGAGATGCCGGAAATAAACACAGTTATTCTCTCTTCTCCCAAGGGGGATGTCCAAGGCCCATTCATAGACCCATCAGAATGATTGGAAATGTGTTTTGAGAAAGTCATTCTTTGTTAGCATCTCAGAATTACAATATTTTATGTTGAAAGGAAACCTTTCTCCAAGGAATTCAAAGCTCTTAGTAGACAATACCTAGGCCTCTTCTACAGTAGAAGAAGACAGTTTACTCTTGTCTGATGATATATTATTGCTATATAGTCCCCATTTCAGAGACAGGGATTAAGAAATTTATTTAAGGCCACATGCAATATAGCAAGGAAATCACAATTCAAATTCCCATCTCCAGCTGCTTTGAGCATGTAATTTTCTTAGTATCTGATCTTCCTTTGATTTTGTGTTTTGATTTGTCCCTGTGGGAAGATTAGGAGGTTTTATCCTCTTCCACTACTTTCTTTCCTTTATACCGAGTGTGATCAAATTACCTTTATCCTTGTCATGAGAAAGAGAGACACAGGAAGAGAGAGAGAGGGAGAGAGAGAGAGAGAGAGAGAGAGACAGACAGACAGACAGAGACATACAGAGAGAGAGAGACAGAGAGACCGAAAGGCAGAGAGAGACAGCAACAGAGACAGAGAGACCGAAAGAGAGAGAGAAAGAGACAGAGAGAGACGGGGGTGGGGGGATGGCTGGGGGGCGTGGAGAGGTAGAGATGGTGCAGGTAGCCTGGGGCTGGGGGGCTTATCTTCAGGTTACATCTTGGGAGCACCTGACAGGTGAAGACAACTAATTGGTAATCTCCAAGCTATTGGAGGTCAGAGGGAGACTTACCAGGATTTTTTTGTTGTATTGAGTATTCAAAACATAATGAATGTTTATAGGATTTTGTTTAGAAATTATTTCAAGGAATGTATTTTTGTCAATTGTTTTGTAAAAACCTATCTGTAGATATATATATATATATATATATATGTATATATAGTTTATCAGTTTGAATAATTCTCTTGCTAAGTGCGTCTCATTTGACAATTTATTAAGTGTTTGAGCAGCAAGCTAGGCCTATATGCCAGAAGTTAAACTCAAGGTCATACAGTTAATTAGGAAGGTATAGGTTAGAAACCATATCTCATAATGGAAGCTGGTGGCATAGTGGATAAAGAACTGGATCTGGAATCAGGCTCAGATACTTACTAGCTGTGTGATCCTGGGCAAGTCACTTAACCTCTTTGCCTCAGTTTCCTCAACCATAAAATGGTGATAACAGCACTTACCTTGTACAGTTGTCCTGAGGATCAAATGAGATAATATTTATAAAGTGCTTAGCACGGTACCTGGCACATAGTAAATACTATATAAATGTTAGCTATTATTATTAAAGCACTTAGTAAAATGTTTAGCACATAGCAGATGCTATGTAAATAATTGTTCCCCCTCTTGACTCCTAGTGCTTTTTCCTCTACACTACATTGCCCCACTAAGATATGAATATAAATACACACGAGTAGTATGGTTTAGTAGAAAGGGTTCTGGGCTTAGAGGATAGTTTTCCTGAGATTCATTTTCATCATTTGTAAAATGGGTATAATGATACCTGTACTACTTATCTCAGTAGGTTTCTATGAGAAAAGTGCTTGGTACATCTTAAGGTGCTTATAGGAATGTGAAATGATTTAGACTTTCTGGGATTGAGTTTTCTAGTTGGTCAAATGGAGACTGTAGCCCTTACCCATTTCCTTAATAGAGGTGTTGTTAGAATTGAGTCATATAATGGATAAGGGAGTGTTTTGAAAACACAAAACCCTATACAGATGTATAAATTGAGAGAAATTATTATTTCTCTCTTATATTAATAACCAACTATTGAGAATAAGATTTTTTTCTTTCTGTTTCTTTATTCAGAAATAAACCCCTGTAGGTTATATAGCCAATCTTTGATGGATATTATTGACCTGGCCCCCCCCAATTTTCCCCACCTAGATCATTTTATCTAGGTGAAATTGTTACCATACATTTTTACAAATTTTTACATAGAGAATCTAATCTAGGTGAATTCTGGCCCATTGTGTTCTACTCAGACAGGCTTGGGTGGTGGGAAAGATCCCTTTTGTCTTGTTGTGTGGTTTGTCCTTCCCTCTTGAAGAGGATCATGACATCAGGGAGATGACATGCCTTGCAATTGACTTTGATTTAAGTGAAGGAGGGCTGTGCAAAGTCACCAGCCTCACTTTCTCTTCCCGAGCCATCTGGGTCCAGTGGCCAGATATTGATCAGGACGACTGGAGATGGCCCAGGATATAGTGGGAGAACTTGGCCCTTTTAAGTTAAGGACCCAGATGGCTCTAGAGGAGAAAGTGAGGCTGGTGACTTCACACAGCCCTCCCTCATTCAAATCAAAGTCAATTGCAAGTCATGTCGTCATCTCCTTGATATCATGATCCTCTTTGAGAAAGAAGGCCAAATCATAATCTGCGAGTAGTCCGAGCTACTTGAATGCGAACCCAGCTGGTCAGTTCCAGTTGGGCAACTCAGCTCTTTCTCTCATCTCCTCACTTCTTCTCTCCTCTTGTCTCCTGTAAAATTCTTGGGATTTACTGGTTAAGTTTCTTTCTCAAAGACCAAGCCTTAAACTCAATTCATTCTGGATCTCGTGGATTGGACAACAATAGGTCCCTTCCCAAGCATCACTTAATGCTTATTTTTTGGGCCCTCCTGGCTCACAGTGAATGTAAACAGTAACTGTTTCCCTTTTATCTAGATTACGGGAGGCTAGGGATGGTCTGGGAGTAAGAGTCATATCCTCCAGCCTCTCATTAGGAGAGGTCCACCTCTCATTAAAATATTCATTCTCATTAATTGTTAACCAATCAGAGTTGATTGCCACCTGTTGGGGGCACCTACTCTTCCAAGGGCATCTAAGTGTTGAGAGGCCTCCATGATTGTCTTTTGGTTTATGAGAGAAAGCCGAATGATCATCCCTTTATTAATTATTCACTAGATATAATTAATAAAGTGATTAATTACCTAGAAATTATGTCTCTCACACTTCTCATTCATCACATAATCATAATAACTTGCCTGACAGAAGTTAAATATATTCAGGCTACACATTTCCATACAAAACCAAGAAATCCTCAATGCAAACTGTTATCCAAATTCCTAATTTATTTCAAGCCTCTCATTTCCCACTCCATTTAGCTCCTCCCTCTGCCCTTGCAGATTTGGTGCTAATTTTGTCATGATTATATTGCTTAAATCATATCTTTAAAAAGACATTGTGAACTTATTATTATTATTATTATTTTAGGCATTTGGGGTTAAGTGATAAACTTATTATTGTGAGAGAGAGAGAAGTGTAGTACCAGTCCTCCCATGGTGTGGCTGAGATACATTCAGTAATTGTTCTTAAAGGGAGAAATAAACTTCCTTTTATCTGTATCCTATCAGCCTTGGGTTCATGTAGACTGGATACAGTCTTGAGAAACTTGCTAATATCTGTGTAGCTCATGCCCCAGCCCATGGTTTTACTTGAGAATCTCAGAATTTAGCTCATTTTGCGTCCTGCCGTGTGTTCCCCCTGGGGAATATGGCTGGAGTCATGGCCTCCATGCACAAAAAGTGAGAAAGGATCCTCAGTGCTAATGTAAGCAGTCATCCAACAAGACATCAACTACAGGATAGGTTTTGTAGATCAGATAAAATAAAATGCAAAGGACTCATTCTGGAGATCCCAAACATTCAAGGCAACTTTCCATTCCTCTTTGGCAGGCCTCTTCCTTCCCCACGTCCCTATACAGTTCTCTAGACTTGTAGTCCCATACTGAGATTCCGGATCCCTCAGAGTACTGGCTCACTTGAACTTCCAGACCTTCACAGTCCTCATGACTCATAGTACCAGTGAACGACAAGCCTGTTATCAGGTTTGCTCCCCCTCATTGTGGCTCTGTGCCTTGTTCCTGCCTTCTTCAGTTCTCAGTTTGGTCCTTGGTCTTGTCCAGGAATTTTGCTCCTTGGGTCATAGCCCTCCTACTGTCTCCATCTACTGTCATCTTTGGAACAACACAATTTCCTGGCAGCCTCTCAGATATGCAGGGGTGTGTTGGTAGGGGTGTGTATGTCTATGTAGGGGTGTGCTGGTAAATGTTTAACAGCTTGTTCTATGTGGGGGGAAAAGTATGCTTGACACACTTTTAAGTTTAATATGCATAATTAACATTTTCTCCATCACTTCCTGAAGTCTATCAAAACATTAAATCAAGTCCCAATTTGTTGCATTTGCCCTTTTCTGAAGTGTAAATGCTCACACTGAAAAATTAAAATAATTAGTTCTTGTGAGCCAAACAAGCTGATTCAAGCATACCCCTGAGTCTGCATTGGTGTACAAGTCCCTCTCCTTTCTGTACTTCTCCATAGCCTCTGGAATCCCTTTTAAAGGACAAACCCAAGGATATATGAACTCAGGATCCTAGATTTATAGCTAAGAGACTCCCTAGAAATTATCTGATCTACCCTTATTTTGTAGTTTGATAAGCCTGGGCCTGGAAAGATGAAGAGACTTACCAGAGGTTATACATGTAGTAAATGGCAAAACTGGGATCTTTCTACTGTTCCATGATCATCATCAAGGTACTATTGATGGGGCACCAAGTACCTAGGATGGGGGGAGTTTATACTTTGTCAAAAATTTGATCTCATCTCTGGAATTCTTTTTTACCTTTTTCAGGAGGCAGTTGAGGATAGAGGGATTTTTCCTGGTCCTTACCTGGGTACAACCACTTCAGAAGTGTAGAGTTTGCTTGCGGAAGGTTGTACCCTTCACTTGACAGTGGAATCAGAATGACCTTACCTCTGGCTTTTGATTTTGTGTTAGTCCAGTTAGTGTTTCCCAGTCCAGAGGGGCAGGATATCTACTGATATGATGATGTAATGGAAATGGAAACTTTGGCATCAAATCCGTGCATGATTACTGAGATCAAGGTACTCTTGTCTTCACACGTAGCACATTAAACTCCCATTAAACACATTCCAAGTGAACTTTTTTCTTAAGGGTTATCATTCAAAAGCATTATATCAGAAAGGAAACAAGGATTGGTCAAGAAATTAGAAGAAGCAACTTCAATAAGATGAACCCAAGGTATAAGTACACTATTGCTTGACAGAAATACTTAGAAGGAAATTTAAGAACCAGAGATAGTTACTGTCAAATTACATAGATTTTGAGTAAATGAGATGTAGGCCATTTTGAGCTAGCAAAACATCTGAATTGTAGTGTATGTATCTAGAATAAAGACATCTTTATTACCCCCAAATATGTATAATAGTCAGTCAATAAGCATTTATTAAGCACCTTTTACATCTAATTGCTAGTATGGATATGGTGTCTTAAGTTTTCCAACTGCTTTATATGCTCTTTCATAACATGGAAGGGGACAAGCATTTAAGCACCTATTATGTGCTAGGTACTGTGTTAAGCACTTTACAAATATCTCATTTGATTCTTATAACAACCCTGTGAAGTTGGTGCTATTACTATCACCATTTTATAGGAAGCTGAGTAACTTGCCTAGGGTCCCCTAGCTAATAAATGTCTGGGGCTAGATTTGAACTCAGGTCTTCCTGATTCTATGCCTAGTGCTCTATCCACTGCACCACCTCAATGCCTCATAACATCTTTATAAGTTCTGTGATATTATTATGTCCATTTTACAGATGAATAAATGAAGGTTCATAGAAGTTAAGGGAGCTATGTAAGGTAATAGCACACTACTAGAAATTGTCTAAGTAGAATTTGAATACAGATCTTTCTTACTTCAATAGGCACTACTCGCTTAGCCTGTGAATCCTTGCCATGACTAGAGCTGAAAAAAAAGTGTTCATTAGCAAATCAAAACTAGCCTACATAGAGAGAGCTGGCTTATGAATTTGTAAGGAGGGACTTTGAAACTTCTGAAAACAGTTTATTTTTTGAAGTAGGTTAAGGTCCCTCCTGTGGTTTTTACATTTGCTTTGCTTAGGAATTCCTTTACTTCTAGATACAGTAGATAGATAGGTAGACATGACAGACAGATAGATAGATAGATGAAAGATAGATGAAAGATAGATTGGTAGATGAAAGATACATAGATGAAAGATAGGTAGATGAAAGATAGATGAAAGATAGATAGATGAAAGATTAGGTAGATGAAAGATAGGTAGATGAAAGATTAGATAGATAGATGAAAGATAGATAGATAGGGAGATGAAAGATAGATAGATAGATAAAACATTTAAAGTTTTACTATTTGCTAGGCACTATGATAAACATTGAAGATAAAGATACAAGTAAACAAGATAATTCCTACCCTGGGTGTGTTTACATTTTAATTGGGAAGATAGTACCTAAAGTGGAGCTTGAGTGGGTTCGAGGAGGATAAAGATGGAGAAGACCTGAACCTGCTTGGGAGCAAAGAGTTAATGAGGTGGGGGAGAATGATTTAGTCTTTCAAAGTTGGTTGTCTTTATGATGCTATATACATTGTCTTTCTGCTTCTGTTCACTTTGCTCTGCATCAGTTCCTCCAAATCTTCCCAAGTTTCTCTGAAACTGTCTCTTTTGTAATTTCCTATATCATAATTTTCCCAACCATTCCTCAGTTGATGGGCATCCCCTTGTTGTTGTTCAGTTGTTTCAGTTGTATCTGACTCTTTATGGCCTCATTTGGGATTTTCTTGGCAAAGATACTCGAGTAGTTTGCTGTTCCCTTCTCCAGCTCATTTTACAGATGAGGAACTGAAGTAAACAGGGTTAAATGACTTGCCCAGGGTCATACATCTGGTAAGATGATTCCTGATTCTAGGCCTGGCACTCCATCCACTGCTTCACTTAGCTGTCCCTGTAATTTTTTGGTACTACAAAAAGAGCTGCTCCAAATATTTTTGTACTTATAGTTCCTTGTCATCTTTCATTGCTCTCTTTGGGGAATGGAATTAGCAGTGATGTTACTGGGTTTAAGTGGCATCTTGAAAGAAGGGAAAGCTTCTATGAGGTGGAGGTGAGGAGAGGGTGCATTCTGAGCATGGGGGAATGGTCAATGCAAACATATGGAGGCAAGAGATGAAGTGATGTGTGAAAAAACCACATGATTTGGTGCTCAAACATATATATTCTTGTATTATTTTTAAATTTCATATATGTTAGTCTTGCCTTTACAAACTAGATTGAGAACTCTTTGAGGAAAGGGATCCTACCTGAAACTTTGTCAGCCTGTGCCAGAAGACTCAAGTGAAACCAGCGTCCAGCACTGAGTTATGCTACACTCTCAGTAGGTATTGAATAGATGCAGACCAATGTAATATCCCCCCCCCCTTTTATCCTTTTTATCTCCCCTAACAAAGAACGGTAGAACTTTGGCTATAGGAAAAGGTAGTGAGAGAAAAATTTGTTGTACAACATGGCATGATTTGATAGCAACAGAGAAGTGCTGCATTCAAGGTCTGAGAGGGTCATCAGTGCAGCATGGTGGTGGCAAGCTTCTCTTTGCTAGAGCTGGCCTTTAAGGTCACACATTCTACCTACTCCATAAGAAATGAGCTAGCAGTAGCAAGAAGAGGTCAGAGTGTCAGGGCACCCAGGACCAAGAAAAGGATTAGATTAACTTTGTCTTGGTCCTGTCCATGTTCCTGTGATAAAAGAACTGAGATCCCAATTCCATTAAATCTCCAATTCCTGCTCTGTGTATCCATAACATGAAAAGAATGAGCTGAATTCCCAAGTAGTCATTTGATGACTGGTCTTACTGGGGTCAGACAATGAGTGGGAACTATATTTTGCATTGCTTGCATACTTTTGTCCATTTGTAAAGAGTGAGTCCATGGGAAACTAAATAAACTTAAAATAAGCATTTCTTAGAATTCTAGCTTCTAAGCGTTTAAACAATCTTACAATTTAGAATTGCTGGTGTCTGGGAGAGGCTGTAGGGTACAGCTGAACAATAGATCTTTTATTGTTATTATAGGCTGTTTGTTTGCTTATTAATTCTATATTCAGAATAAATACAACTGTACATATTATAGCTGTTTGCTTCTGTGGGAAGCTGATTCCAATATGCTAATGTTGCATAACTTGGGCTCAGGAAACACAGCACGTTTAAAGAGGAGTTAGGGTTTGCCAGAGTTGAAGCTTGAGAGCTGATTTCTGATTGGGTAGAACCATAACAATCCCAACTCCTCCAGATAATAAACCAGTATTACCCGACAGAGAGATGTAGATTTGAACGATAGATTTTATTCAATGAAAAACAGTTCAAAGCAAACCAATACTATTTTTTATGCCTGTAAATATAGCCTAAATCCAAGTCTTGTATCATTAATTATAAGTTCAATGAATCAAAATGTAAGTGTGACTTGATAACTAACTAAAGCACCATTGAAATGGACAGATTGTCCAGAACATAGGTTCCCAAAGTGGGAGATACCCACTGGATACTCCAGTATGGAATTATGAGGGAGCAGTAGTAGGTTTGGGTGCAATTATGGGTCATTGAATAAAAATAAGGGGGCAGTGGAAGCATAAGGAAAGAAGGAAAGAAAAGAAAATTTTGAAAAATGGTTCATACATGTTTCATCTGTTCTGTAACAGAGTTAAAGTTGTAGGGATACATTATTTCCCAAATAAACACACAAAATGCAAGTTATAACCAATCAGTAGTCAAGTCCATCAACAGGTCTTAACAAGCGAATGGTAGTAGGTGAACATGTCATGCATTATCGGGAAGTCCAGCATGCATCGGCAGGAGTATGTGTGTGTGTAATGACTTGTTTACAATATGATACTATATGGTTACATGATGCAATATTGTGTTATCAAAATTTCAATGCAAGAAAAAACCAATAAATTTACAATAAATTATTAAATTTAAGATAAACCATTTAAAAATATTTTTGAATGATGCAAATTAAAGAAAAAACATTAAAAAGTTAAAGAAAGTAGATTTCCAGGCAGACACTGAGTAATTTTCTTTTTGAAAAGGGGGCAGTAGGCCAAATAAGTTTGGGAACCTCTAGTCTAGAATATGGTGAGGGATAGTTCCACTGTATTCTGCTTTGGTCAGGCCACATTGGTAATATTGCATTTAGTTCCGGGCATCACATTTTAAGACAGACATCAGTGTAGTGAGAGGTGATTAGGATTCTGTACCATACAAGAACCTATTAGGAACTAAGGACATTTAACTTGAGGAGAGAAGATTTAAAGGTGATGTGATAGTTGCTTTTAGCACTTGAAAGGTTCTCATGTAGAAGGAGTAATTATGCTTGACCCTGGAGAGCAGAATTAGGAGCAATGGGTAAAAATTAGGGTGAAAGCAGATCAAGGCACAATAAGAAATTCCTTGCAATTAGAGCTGTCAAAAAATGTTGGCTTTAAAGGATAGTGAATTTACCACCCTAGAGGTGCTTAAGCAAATGGGCGAATGTTCACTTGTTGGAGATATTGTGGAGGGGATTTCTGCATCATTGAGGGGATTATACCAGATAACTTCAAAGGTCCCTTCCAATTCTGAGATTCTGCGACTTTACTAGAAAAAGCAAAGCTGACTTTTCAACATTACGAACTTTCTATATTATAATATTCTACATTTCATCAGGGAAACCAATTCCCTTGTAGGGAATGAATTCAGGTCTTCTGAGACCTCCTTTATGGACACGTGGTAGACCACTGTGGCTCCACTGTGACTTTCATGATGTGGAGGCTAAGAGAGATTTTAGTAATTGGAGGCAGTTGACTGTCATGATTTCAGAGGTTCTACAAAGCCTCTTCAACTCCAAAATAACTATCTCATTGTCTTGCTGATGCCATAAATTCTACCTTTAGAGCTTTATTTCTTTGACTTCAGACATTCTCCCCCTTTATAAAAGTAAATTTCATTGAGAAGGATAAGATATCACTTTGATAGCTGAATGGAGGATGGACTGGAATAGGGAAAGACTTGTGGTGGGGTGAGGTGGGGAGAACAACCAGAAAGGTATACTACAAAAGTCCAGGTGTGTTGAGACTTGCCCTTGTTGATAGGCCTTAGCTTTTTTGTGTTCAGTGGAATAAATATTATTGGCTGAATGTGAGAGTGACAGGTGTTCTCATCAGTGAGGTAAGAACTGGGGGGCTTCAACCATCATTAACCTTTTCTTTTTCCCTTAAAAACAGATTAGCACTCATATTGGAGTTTATTCCAGGAACTGTTTTCATCCAGAACAGCTGGGTAACCAATTGCTCATTCTCTCCATTTCCAGATAAAGTGGTTTCTAGAATTTTTTGACTCCAGGGACTCCAACTTGAGATAAATTTCAATATCCTGTAAATAGGCTGCAACTTGGAGATTATAGGAGTCATTCTGGCTAATGGATTGCTTTCATTTTCTTTCTTTCTTTTCTTGATTCACACCAATTTTCATTTTACATTCCTGCCAAATGCTGGTTGGTCTGTCTGGGGCTTTTGAAGTGAGTTAGTGAACAGCATCGCTTCTCGATTTGCACGTAAGTCACTGCCCTTTATTAGAGAATGCTCCAGATGCATGACTTTGATAGTGGATTCATTAAGAAGAGGGAAAGGAGCACCCCAGTCACCTGCTCCTTTCGCAGTTTGGGCTTCATTAGCAGGGAAGACACTTATATGATCAAATAGGAAGAGGAAGAAATTCTCTGAGCTCCCTGGTTTATTGAAAGAAAACTACAGAATAAAAGAATTTCAAATTTCTCAGAAATCATCTAGTTCTATTCATCTTTGAATAGAAATCCCCTCCATTAGACTCCTGGTAAGTGGTCACTTAACTTCCATTTCAAGACCTCCAATGCCTGGGAACCTACTAACTTCCAAGACAACTTTTTTTTTTGAAACCTTTCCATAGTAAGTGATTAATAAGTGCTTAATGACTGCCTGCTTCCTGCCTAAGGGATCACTGTAATTGTTATTTTCCTCTCTTTGTTTAAATGACCATGCATTTATTTATTTGTTGCAATCCCCTCAGTAGAATGCAAGCTCCTTCAGGGCAGACTGCATTAAAATAAAAGAAAAAAACCCCATAACTTACTTTGTGCCTCCAATGCCTTGTACAGTGCCTTACATTCCAAATAGCAGGAATCTAATAAATGCTTGTTGAATTGAATTCCACTTTTACATAGCTCTAATTAATTTCAATTAGATAGCAAATATTTAGTTTCAAAAATTTTATTGATGTAGAGTCAAGATGGTAGAGTAGTAGGAAGAAGTACAGTGAGCTCCCCCCATCAAAAAAAAAAGAAAACCCCAAACTAACAACTAACTTCTTTAAATAGATCTGTGAAACACATCAGACCAAATTTTGATTGAGGAAAAAATCCACAGTGAGCCACATTTCCAGCCCAGGTCAGCATAGGGAGAAAGGTAAGAGAGGTCTGTGGACATTGAGAAAATGGCCTGGTCAGGAGTGCATAATGCCAAGCCTTTTTTAACGCAAGGAAAGGCTTGTGCACTAGGGTGAGAGGAGGTTCCATACTGAGGGTACCACAACTGAATGCAGGGTGCAGGAACAGGGTACCAACTGGCAACTTTATTACCTACTGCCCAGTTCCTGCTCATGGATCCAGGGCAGACTGAGGAGGGGATCTGAATCCAGAGGTAGTGTTCCAGGATAGGGCCCTGCTCTGTAGATTGAAAGAGGAAGTTCAAAAGTAAACAGCAGCAGTGTGGAAGACCTCAGAAGCAGAGCGGAGTCTCAGTTCCAAATTCTAGCCTCGATTGAAACCTGCAAAAGAATAACTAGGGTGGAAATTCCAGACCAAAGGGAAGTCTGTAGTTCTGTCACTCTGAACCAGCAGTGTTCTCCAGCTAACTAATAGTGGCTGAGTCTCGCAAACCAGGTCAGGTACTTGAAGAGCTCAGATTGGGGGCAGGACAATGATTAGACTTTCCCTCGGATCAGATAACTTTGTTAGTACTGAAAGCTTACAGGTTACCAGCCTCAGCTGTCCCTGAGAACCTGGAATTACACAACATTCAATACCAAAAGAAAATAGTGACAGACCAACCCAGAAAACAAGTGAGGAAGTAGGCTGGGATAATGGGCAAACACAAAAAGATCCCCACCATAAACAACTATTATGTTTATAGGTATGCTGAAGACACAAATCCAGAAGAAGAGAGTGACTTGAAAACATCTATAAACCAATCCTCAAAGAAAAACTTTGACACAAATTAACTAGAATTCTTAAAAGAAATGAAGCAAGAGTTGAAAAAAGTTTAAAAATGTTTTTATAAATGAAATGAAGGTGCTAGAGGAAAAAATGTTTACAGAGAAATGGGACCGATGAAAGAAAGAAAAGTAAAGGGAATCAATAGCTTGGCACAAGATGTACAAAACCTCCCTGAAAATTCAAATGAACCAAATGGAGGCCAACAAATCCATGAGACAGCAAGAACTATGAAAACAAAGTCAAAAGACTGAAAAAAGGAAGAAAACATAAGGTATTTCATAGCAAAAACATATCAAGGAGAAAAAATTTAAGAATCATGGGACAATCCAAATGCTATGATCAAAAAAAGCCTAAAAGTCTTGTTTCAAGAGATCTTAAAAGATAACTGCTCTGATTTCCGGCAAAATAGAAATAGAAAGAATCTGTCGGTCACCTCCTAAAAGAAATCTCCAAATGAAAATTCTTAAAAACATGATAACAAAAATCCAGAGCTTCCAGGTCAAAGAAAAAATATTTCAAGTAGCCAGAAAGAAAGACTTCAAGTACTGAGGAACCACCATCAGGATTACACGTGATTTAGCAGCCATTAGCAGAATTTGAAATAGAATATTCCAAAAAACAAAGGATGTAGACAAGAAAAACTGGTCAGGAAAACTGAGTGTAATTTTATAGTGTAAAAATGGACACAATAAAATAGAGGACATCCAAGCATTCTAGAAGACAAAGATGTGCAGCAGCTTTAAAGTTCAAACGCAGGGGTTAAGACAAACATAAAAAGGTAAATGTGAACAATCACAAAGGACTAAACAAGGATAAACTACTTCCGTTCTAATATATAGAGATGATGCATGTGTCCCCTCTGAACTTTAGCATCATCAAAAGTCATAGAGGGTGTCTAATTATAGAGAAAGATTGGAAGTGGTTCTATTATGTTTTGATGATCTTTAGAATGGAAAGAGAGGGGAAAAAGAATACACTTTGGGGAAGGGAAAGAAAGTTAGGGAATTATCTCCTATAATCACCATGCACAAATAGTCATCTATACAAACAAACGGGCAAAGGGAAGCTGACACTTGAATCTTATTCTCATTTGAACTGATCAAAGGAGGGAACAGCATATACACACAGTCATGTACAGAAATACATTTCAATCAACAGAGAAATAGGAGGGAAAGGAAAGAAGGGAGAAAAGGGGAACTAGAGAGCAGGTAGATTAAGGGAGGGAATAATCCTAAGCAAAACAAACTCTAAGGATGTACAAAAATATTTATAGCTCTTTTTGGGGTGGCAAATTATGGGAATCCAAAGGAGTACCCATCAATTGGGGAATGGCTGAACAAGTTATGGTATATAAATGTGATGGAATATGATTGTGCTATAAGAAATGATGAAAGGAATAGTTTCAGAGAAACCAGGAAGACTTGTATGCATAGATGTGGAGTGAAGTGAACACTGTTAGGTTGAAATGAACCTCACAACAGAAGTAGAACAACTTATACAATGACAAAAATATGGGCAAGACAAACAATTTTGAAAGACTTAGAAACTATGACCAGTATAATGACTAACCATGATTCCTCAAGACTAATGATGAAGTGTACTACCCATCTCCTACCAGAGAGGTAAAAGATTGAAGGTTGGAATGAGACACACATATATATTTGCACAGATGTGCACACACAAATATATGTATATATAATGTGTGTATACATACATACATACATATATATATATGTATACATATAGTTCTTCACTTTGGACATGGTCAATGAAGAAATCTATCTTATTTGATTTTATACACACACACACACACACATGTATTTGTAAAGGCCTTTTGTTTTTCTTTTGTTTTCAATTGAGGGTGGGTAGGAGGGAGAGGCGGTTTTTTTCTGATTAAAAAAATAATTTAAAAAGTTTGGTTAATAACTTTTTTATACTAGAGTCATTTCCCAATAAAAGCTCATTGAAATAGAATCTTTCTTTGTTATAAAAGAAAAATAGTTAAGCAAAACTAGTCTGACTATATATAATATTCTATATCCATAGTCCTCTAATTCTCTACTGAGAGAAGAAAAGTGTGTCATATCATTTACTTTCTGGACCCTATCCGAATTCCCTGCTTTTAGTTCAACAAAACTTTACTAAGCACCAACTGTGGGCACAGTAAGGAATATTACATAATTTAAGGAAGATTTTTCTTTACCGTGAGGTGTAATTTGCCTCTCTGCATCTTCCACCCATGGGTTTGAGTTATGTATGCTCTCCAGAATCAAATTGGATAAGTCTAACCTTCTTCCCTATGATAGTCCTTCCAATACTTGATAACAGTTGTTATGTCATCTTTATCAGGCTAAATAGTCCTAGTTTCTTCAATGATTCTTCTTAAGGCTTAGTCTGTAGTCCCCTTAGCATCCTAATCACACTCTTGGACAAGCTCCAGTGCCTTTCACATAGTAGGTGCTTAATAAATGCCTGTTATATTGGTTAATTGGTTGTTTTGACTCTGACCATCCATAGCTATTCAAAGCTAAGATTAAAAATGGAAAAATTCAGTCAAATACTTAGGTTGCCTTATTTGCAGGATTCATACATATCTAGATATCTTGAGGAATCTGTGTAATCAATTCAAATCTTTTTTTATAGTTTCCTTACAGCTGTGTGGTGTTGGAAAGATAAAACCCATATACTGTTTAATATTTATTTTTGGTGCACAGAGGGCCAGTTTGGCAGTTGGGCTCACATTGAAGTTGGCTTCTCATGTGGAGGGCACCCCTTGGAATTTTGCTGGAGGTTTCATTTGTGGCTTCACCATGGGGGTCGCTGTACAGAGACATGATAAAAAATGATGTTCAAAGCAATTTTTTCAATAATTAGCAAATAGGGGAAGACAAATCCAGGAAATCAAGGGAAAAGCTAATGGATCCATGTGACTATCTGGAATTTATAAAAGTTTCTCATGGTACAAAAGTCCTTGTTTAATATGGACGTTAAAATGTATTTTTTTATTTTTTTATTTTCATTTAAAAACGTCGGCAAATAGGGGAAGAAAATGCTTAGGTTGACAGTGACGGAGGGAAAGAAAATAGAAAGGCAACAAGCAATCCATCAGCTGGGCCAGTTTCATTATTCACTGCTCATTCATTTTCAGCTAAAGTTTAAATGTCTCAAGAATTTTCTTGGGGATTTATCTCCTTAAAATAAGTTTTTATTTATTAAGGAAGGGAACAACCTATTTGATATTAATCCTTCATCATTTAGGTTTTGTAAGGAAAAGAAATGAGAAGTTAAAGCTAAATGATCTCTAAGGTGCCTTCCAGTTCAAAGCATCTGTGTTTGTGCATGGCCAGTGTCCTCTTGTAGGTATTTATTTGAAGGAACAAAGAGGAATAATGGCAAAGGATGCCCTTTTTTTTTTTTTTTTTTTTTTTTTTTTGCAAAGGATGCCTTTTAAAAAATATTCATTCCAGATCACATGTTTGGTCTGGCTGTTTATCATTTTGTCACCCTTGTACTGGAGGCTTTCACATGGTGAGAAGGACCTAGGTATATAATGAAGGAGTTCCCATCCCTCCAATCATTGTCTCCACCCAGAAAATCTCGATGACACCTACACCAAGGTGTGTTGTTTCCAACTCTCCTTGTAAGCACACACAGTACACAAAATTTGGAGAAGAAAAAGGTTTGTTTACAAGGTGAAGAAAATAAGTGTATTTCATAACAAAATAAGAACGTGGAAAATAAGAGCAACCCTTCCTCAGAGACTTGTATACACTAAGTCATTTACAATTATGCATTGTATGCATTGTATTAACGGTCATTCGTGTTGAGGACTACAGGAGAAGCTGCTTGCCTTACTACACAAGGCAATACTAAACCCTAGAGTGTTGGGTATCAAACCTCTACAATTCCCAGCAGGTGGTTGTGTTTCCTAGCCTATGTTCCTATGTTGTGACTTCCCTATCGTCTTTCCCCCCAGTTCCTTTGAAGATCCTGCTCAGTATGGCCCCCCAGGCACTCCTAGCCCCTTGCCAGGCCAAAAAACAAACAAACAAAAAAAACACACAAAAAAACCAAATAACTTTTTTATTTTTTGGTCATGGAACCACCCTACTACTACTGAAGGAATATTTCAGAGTTTGGGTATGTTGGCAATAGGCATAGTTTTACCCGTGTTACAGTACAAACAAGGTAACACCTCTCTCAAATATTGCCATTGAGTTATGATTCCTAACAACCTCTGGTCTCACACAAATTTACTCTGGAGTCAGGAACACATCCCACCCCTCTTATCTCCATCACCAATTCCAGATTAAGACAAAGTCTGATGTCCTTCCCTTTCCTTCCTAACCCTTAGCATCTGGGAAATGTTCCTCACAACGAAATAAGATCATCCCTTTTTTCTAGACACTTGACAAAGAACCCTGATTTCATTCTAATTTCCTTTTTATGAGAAACTAGTTAGAATAAGGATTTCTTCTGGCCATCACCATGATAAGGTGGTGATCTTCACTATGAGGGAAGGAAGTCAAGAACTTGTGGATTGTTATTGTGCAATAGAAAGTAAAAGGAAAAGAAAGAAAAAAAAAGGGCCTAGCCATATCTACAATGTGTCTCAGTTGTCAGTCGATTGTAGTTAAAAAAAAGAAAAAGAAAAATGATGGTAGCTAATAAAATTATTATAAACTTTTGGTTATAGCTGAAATTTTGTTAACTTGATATATCTATGCACGGGCACATCTGAATATTTGTATCATAGTGATTATTGGTATGCATGATGATTACCCTCAAATGCTTAAATTCGATTTCAAAGACATTTATAAGGTGACTACCATCTACTAGGCAATGGGCAATAGGTACTAGGAATCATCTGAAATTCAGTGTGAATTTTCAAAGAAAAAGAAAAAAGATTCAATTATGTTCAGTACAGTGTTAGAGTGAAGTGTTTTATCTTATTCTAATCCTTAGAAAATTGGCTATACAATTGGGTTGTGAAATTATTAATCAGAATATCTGATTAACCCGAGCACTATGTTTTAGTAAGATATTATCTGTTTTTACCCGAGATTGCCCAGGGGTATATGTGTATGAATGTGCATATATGTGTGTGTGAGTGAAAGAGACAGACTGAAACAGAGACATAGACATGTTGAGAGAGAGACAGAGTGACAGAGGCAGAGAGAGAAACAAAGAAAGGGAGAAAGGGAGAAACTGTGTACATGAGAAAAGGAGAGAGAAAAAGCATACAGGATACATACCAACACATAACATAAGTGTTTTCATGATGTGCATTGAGTTCACTTGTCAATTCATTTATTCACTCACTCATTTGTTTGATTAAGTATTAGTGAATCCATAGCATTGTAGAAGATTAAAAAAAAAGGAAGGTCTGATCCCTGACCTTGAGAAGCTAGTTTGGGAAGAAGACAACAAGACAAAAATGCATGAAAAGTTAAAGTACTACAAAAACAAAAACAACAACAACAACAACACAAATGATGTCACATGGCACACACACATACACACACACACACACATATATATATATATATATATTATAGGTGTCAAAGGAGGAGAAGAGACAATAGGCATTTGGAGGAGAGAGAGGTCAATGTAAGCTGGAAGAGTGAGGGAAGCTTTCACAGAAGAGGTAGAATTTGCTCTGGGCCTTAAAAGGAGGGGTAAGATTTTGATTAAATCTAAATCAGTGAGTATTTATTAAGCACTTGCTATGTGCTGGGTGATGGAGATATTTAGACAAAAACATAACGGTCCCTGACCTCACATAGATTACATTCTATAGGGTGGTCACAATATATGCACAGATAAGAGTAACAGTGACTCTGGCCTTACACAGCATCAGCCCCACTGAGTTCCAGGTCCAAAGTACCCTTGGGCTTGTATTCTGGCACTCTGACTTTTTAGGGATTTTCTGCTGACCTAGAAGAAACATCTGGCCAGGAGGTTCCTGGGTCTGGGGACTCTATTCCCTGCACCTAGAATTGAAGAGGACAAACAAAATAGACGAAAACCTCAAGCCTGTTTCTTGGGGCCACAGGGCCTAAGGGGAAGGGGAAGGGGAAGGTGGCCTTTCCTCCCACTTAACTTAGATCATGGCATCTGGGCTGTGTTGTGAGTGAACAACATGCCTGGATATCACTGGAAGGGAGAAGATGACCATGCCTCAGTCAGCAGCAACTAACTATGGCTAGGCAGCAAGGAAAAGAAGCTACTTTCACCCCCATGGTAGAGGAATACAGGATTTCTTCTCCCAGAAGCAAGTTCCTGGCATCTCTCACATGGGTATTACTCTCCATCTTAGTCGATCTAGGAATGTGTCAAAGCCCTGTTCTTTAAGTAAATACAGATTAACTTTAGGAAGTGGAAATGAGCACTACCAATTTGGAGGGTGTGAAAAGACTTTAGGTAGGAGACAACTTAACAGAACATTAAAGTGAGCAAGGGATTCTGAGAGTTGCAATTAAGGAACGAGAGCAGTCCAGGCCTGGGGGTAGGGTGGAGGCGGGGGAAGCCTGAGCAAAAGGCAGGGAGGCAAGAGATGGAATGTTAAATATGGAGAACAGTAAGTAGATCTGTTTGGCTGGAACGTAGAACACACGCCTGGAGAGTGAGGGGGATGTGAAATTACTGGAAAGAAAATCTGGAGGCAGATAAAGAAGGGCTTTAAATGGTAAAGAGAGGAGTCTGCATTTCATCCCAAAGATGACAAGGAAGTATTGAAGAGATGCAGAAAGGGGAGAATGGCATCCTAGGCAGAGGGAACACTCAACATCACTATGTGAAAGAAGTGAATGGAATCTCAGGTCATCTTTAATAGAAGTGAAGCGTTCAGAACTAGGGTGTGCCATAGTACTCCGTACTCTGCCCTAGTCAATCCAGCTTTGGAGGACTGTGCTCAATTCCAGGTGCCACATATTAGAAAGGACGTTGACAAATGGGCAGGCACCCAGAGGCAGGGGGATGGAATGGTGAGGGGTTTTTAGACTGTGCTATATGAGGATCATTTGAAGGATTTTGAGATGGGTACCTGGAGAAGTGAAGACAAAGGACAGTGCTATTTGAATTCAAGTATTTGAAAAGCCATCACATAAAACAGGGATTAGACAATTTTCACTTGGTCCTAGAAGGCAGGGCTAGAGTAGTGAGTGGCATATGCAAAGAGGCGAGTTCAGGTTTGATAGGAGGAACAATTTCCTAATAATTAGAGCTGTCCAAAAGGCAGATATGCTGCCAGGGGAGGTGGTGGGTAGAGAGGTCTTTAAGTAAAGGCCAGAGGCCCACTGGTTAGGTATGTTGTATACTCATTTCTTTTCTTTTCTTATTTTTTTTTAGGCAATTGGGGTTAGGTAACTTGCCCAGGGTCTCATAGCTAGTAAGTGTCAAGTGTTTGGTCTGAGGAGGGATTTGAATTCAAGTCCTCCCGACTTCAGGGCCGATGCTCTATCCACTGCACCACCTAGCTGCCCCTCGGTATGTTGTAGAGGGAACTCTCGTTTAGGCATGGGGTAGCCTATGAGACTCTGTATCAAGTCTAAGATTCCATAGTGGAGAGAAAGACAATTAGGAGACTAGATGAGTTCAAGGAGAGTATAAATAATAATTGTTGTGTTGAATAAATCAGTTAAATTGGTTATTGACAGAATGATGGGAGTAAAACAATTGCTTTAGTTACCATGATAAAAACAGCTTTTCTCTCTCTCTCTCTCATCTCTTCATAAACACATATATACACACTAATACACAGAGGTGCACACAAACATGCACAGATACACATACATACACACATAAATATATACATAAACACATAGATACATAAACATATACACAAATACACACACATGGAAACACAAATATACATAAAATAGACATACAAATATACACATAGACACATACCAACATATACAATCACATAGAGACATATACACATATACACACAAACACACAAACATACAACAGACACACAAATACACAAACACAGACAAATACACAGACAAATACACACATTCTTTTGCTGCATTTCAAGAATTCCATGTCAGATGAGGGAGCAATTGTAGAGAAAGTATTCCTAGCTCGCTCTGACAGCTGCCAAAATAAATGAAGTCTGCAGAAAAGAAAATAGTAATTAGGCACAGAGCAGGTCTCCCTTTTCCTGACCTGAAGTCTGTATTTCGACTCTCCTTTTCTTTTCCTTATATCCTTGGAATGAATTCTGAAAGTTCAGTCCTTTTCTTTGTTGTTTAATTTCCAGAGGAAGCTCTAATAAGAAAGGACAGTATTGTCAGTACAGAAACAAGCACATAGGCCCACGAACACCCCATGTCGCTTCCCTGGGGAGTTTGACTTTATCGTTAATGAAGCCCGCCTTGCTCAAGGAAATGACAAACTGGAGGTCACATGTCCATCAAAAGTGGCATCTTGCTGTCAGAACAGCAATGCCTGCAATGACCCAATGCACTTTATCTGAAAAGCTCAAGTCACTTTTCAATTCAAACGGGCACCCAACTGGGTGACTAGTCATATAGATACTTTCTTCCTTTCCTTTCTCCCCCTTCTATTTTGTTCTTTTTCCCTTTTCTTTCTCTAGATCTCATATACTTATTCTTTTGCTGTTAATTTGAGGACAAAATGAAGCATAATTATAGCACTTTAAGAAAGCTTTAAAGCTGTCCCCAAGCAAAAAAAAAAAAAAAAAGGCCCAAGGCTCCATACTTTATGTTTCTAGCTTTCCAATTCCAAAATATTTGTTTGAAAAAGTAATAATAGACATTTATCTAACCTTTTGCCATTTTATCTTATTTTTTCTAATTTTAACTTGGTTTAAACATTCATTTAAAAAAATTGAGTTCCAAATTCTCTTCCTTCCTCCTGACCCTCCCCCTCCCATTGAGAAGGCAAGTAATATGGTATCAGTTATACATGTGAAGTCATGCAAAACATTTTCATATTAACCATATTGCAAAACACAAAAACAAAAACCAAACAAAACAAAAACAAGAAACCCCCCCAAACAACAAAAGGCAAGAAACATAAACAAAGTGAAAAAAAATATGCTCCAAACTATACTCAGGGTTCATCATTTCTCTCTCTGGAGGTGGATAGCATTTCTCATTATGAGTCCTTTGAAATTGTCTTGGATCATTGTTTTAATCAGAGTAGCTAAGTCTTTCACAGTTGGTCATCATGATAATATTGCTATTACTGTCTAAAATGTTCTCCTGGTTCCATTCACTTCACTTTGTATCAGTTCATATAAGTCTTCCCAGGTTTTTCTCAAACCATCCTGCATATCATTTCTTATAGCACAATAGTACTCCATCACAATCATATATCACAATTTGTTCAACCATTTCCCAATTGATGGACATCCTCTCAATTCCAATTCTTTGCCACCACAAAAAGAGCTACTACAAGTATTTTTGTAGCTATAGTTCCTTTCCCCTTTTCTTTGATCTCTTTAGGATACAGACTTAGTAGTGGTATTGCTGGGTCAAAGAGTAGCAGAATTTTATAGCCCTTTGAGCATAGTTCCAAATTGTTCTCCAGAATGGTTAGACCAATTCACAATTCCACCAAGAGTGCTTAGTATAACTATTTTCCACTTTCCTTCTAACAATTATCATTTTCCTTTTTCGTCATGTTAACCAATCTGATAGGTGTTATTTTTAAACCCCTTGACAAACATAATTTCATTTGATTCACACAACTATTTCATTAGGGCAGGTAGTCCCTCAGTGAAAGAAAGTGTCATTTCAGAGTTGGAAGGAGCCTCAGAGGCCATGAAGACCAATCCATATCAAAGTAGGAATTTCCTCTATATGTGTAGTCAGCCATTCTTTGCTTAAAGACCTTCAATAACAGACCCTACAAAACAGTTCATTCCACTTGTAAATATCTTCAATTGTTTAGAAATTTTCCTTATATAAATTTGAAAATACTTGCCTTGTTAAAACCATCCATTACTGCCCTTTGGGCCCAAGCAGAATGGGCCTAATCCATCTTCTTATAGGTGTCCAAGAAATTTTAATAATAGCATAAAACATTTAAATATGACTATATGTTAAACTGAGTGGTACAGATAGAAAGTGAAATAAGAGTTTAGAGGGTATATAGATCAATGTGTGTCTAACTGATTAGGGAAGACTTCCTTGTGGAGATGAGACTTTACCTGAACCTTGAAGGATGGATCATTTGATCCCAGCTTTAGAACTGAAAAAGACCTTAGGAGTAATCAAGTCTCCTCAATTTATAGATGAGGAAACATAGGCCCAAAGAGGTTAAGTTGATGTGCCCAGGGTAATGTAGCTACTTAGGTGTATGAGGTAGGATTCAAAACCAGGCCTTCCTGATTCTACAAGTTCAGCACTCTAGCCATTGGACCATTTCTTCAAGCCTGAATTAATATAGTTGACAATGAGTTAGGGAAGAAATTCCAAATCAGGATAATAGAATGAGCAAAACTTTTTGATATCTAGGCCATGCACATATTTGTGCATATTGATTAGGTAAGATGGACACTTGTCAAGAGATGTACCCATTTTTTTCCTACCCTTCTTTAATTTCTGTATAACTGGAGGGGTATCTAGGTAGTACAGTGGATAGAACACCAGCTCTGGAGTCAGAAGGACCTGAGTTCAGATCCAGCCTCACACACTTACTAGGGAAGTCATTTAACCCTGATTGCTTCCAAAATTTTTTTCTGTGCAACTGGAGGTAGAGAACATACTAAAGAGAAGGTTGGCAATTGACAATGAATGTAATCCACTGTCAACCATTAGGAAAGATTATTCCTGGAAAACTCTATACAAAGGGGAAAATCTGACAGAAGATACTGTCACCCACACATCAATATGTACCATCTAATTGTCCCTGAAGAATATATGAAGAGTAGGTTGTTTTGTAGATCCAGATTTAGCAATGCCTCCTGCCTTTACCAAGGCAATTTTCTTTGAAAACCCAAGAAACCACAAAGGAAAAATCCAAGGGAAAGTAGAACCCATCCAATTTCAGATAGCATCCCCTGCTGTAGATAAGTGAGCATTTAGGCAAATTCCCCTCAGGCCCCCATGATTCATGCCTCTTTAATTTGCTGCAGTTGGACTCTCAGTGTCAGTTATGGTGCCTTTAGGAAGAATTTCTGACTGAATTATTAGGATCTCAAATCCTGGCATCTGATTCATCTACATTTGGAATTGAATATTTATTGAGTCCAGGCAGGATAGGCAAGTGTAAAGAACACTGGCTTTGGAGTCAAGAGAACTGTATTCCTCTCTTAGTAGCTATGTGACCCTGGAAAAATAAGTTTGTCTCTTGGAATCTTGTTTTTTCACTTGATTATATGTTCATGAATCAATAGATAAACATTTACCAAGTACCTACTATGTGCTATGCACTGTGCTAAGCTTTGGGGATACAAAAAGAGGCAAAAGACAGTATCCTCAAGGAGCTTACAATCTAACAGGGAGCCAACATGTAAACAAATGTATACAAAACAAACTATGTACAGGATAAATACAAAATAATTAACAGAGGAAAAACACTGGAATTCAGAAGGGTTGGGGAAGGCTTCTTATAGAAGGTGGGATTTTAGATAGGGTTTAATAGAAGCCAGGGAGGTTGCTAGTTGGATCAAAGGAGAGAGAGGGCTTTCAAGGCATGGCAGACAGCCAGTGATAATGCTTGGAGCAGAGATATGGAGTGTCTTGTTTGTGGAACAGCCAGGAAGAGGCCAGTGTCACTGAATCGAATAGTATATGTCAAGGCATAAGGTGTAAGAAGATTGAAAAGAAAAGAGAGGGCTAGGTTATGAGGGACTTTGAATGCCAAATGGAACATTTGAGGATGTATGATATGAGGTTAATAAAACCTTTCCCATATACCTTACAGAGCTGTTGGGAGGAAAGTATTTTGTAAACAAATGTAAGCTTTTGTTATTACTTCTACCCTGAAAATTGGTTTCACATACAGAAAGCAACTGCTTGCCCTTGTCTCTGCCCTGCTCCCAGATTCCCTTTATTGGTCAGTTGCAGGATGAGGACCACAAGTTAACTCTTTATGTGCTGGAAGGAGTTCTATCTCTGCTGTCTCCCCTACCTCTCTCTTTATTAAGTTTCCCTCTTAGCACTTTTTTTTTTTTTTGGCGAGGCAGTTGGGGTTAAGTGATTGCCAAGAGTCACATAGCTAGTAAGCATTATCTGTCTGAGGCCAGATATGAACTCAAGTCCTCCTGACTCCGGGCTCATGTTCTATCCTCTGTGCCACCTAGCTGCCCCACCCCCGACCTTATCACTTTCAGTAGTCTCTGTGGCAGTATGAACTTTTGCTCTGCTCTCACTGAATCACTTTCATCTTCCCTCATCTTATAGAAAAATGGAAAGAGAAAAAAATTAGCAACATGATGGATTCCCTGGAACTTTTATAGTCCTGGCCTCAGATGCAAGCAACTCTGTTTTTAAAGGACCATGCTCCTTTCATTATAACCTAACAATTTCGGCACCTAAACAGAATATAACAATGCTTATAAACATTACGGATATAAAGTTCTTTCCTTGCACTTCACACATATTGATACAGAGCTAGAACTGGCCAAATGGTTAAACCCCACCCTCAAACCAACCACACATTTTCACCCTGCTGTATATTTCAACCTTGAAGTTAAAACCCAAGTGAAAGGAGAAATGCATGCAGACACAGAGTCTACTTTTCTTGATCTTGTTACAAAATGTCTTTCTCACTTGCTCAAATCTAAGTCATTAGCTTCCCCTCAATAATATGACCTGAATTGTACCCTTAGGTTTTGTGTTATATTTAGTAATGTGGATAATCAATATAAATTACCAAGTACCTTTCCCCCTTATCTTCTGTGGCTTCTGAGGCAATTTAAAATTATTTAAAATGTCAGAAACTATATGATTATGATTTCATTTGAATACTGTTAAACTCCAATATTTAGGAAAATATACTATTCACACACACATTTATTCACAATGTATATATTGATAGTCATTTATTTTACCTGTGCAGAGTGGGAGAGGTCAGGGTTGAGTATAGAGGAAAATATAGGAATCTCTTTAATTAGATTCATTAATTCATTCAATAAACAGTGATTGGTAAATGTCATATCTATGTATTAGTCCTTATGACTTCATCAAGTATTTGTGATAAAAGCTGAAAACAGAATACATGACTAATGACTGGGGAATAGTTGAACTTCCATGACATATGAATGTAACAGAATATTCTTCCCCTATAAGAAGATGAATACGTTAAGAATTTGGGGAACATGAGAAGAACTTGCATGAAGTGAGGGAGTGTAAAGAGAGCAGAGACAAACAATAATGCTACTTACAATTGCACAAATGTAAATAAAGTCAATGACAAGAGTCAACAAAACTCAGGTTAAACACAAAGGACAATATTACTATCCAAGTTAAAGCACACATCCTTTCTTTTATCAGTTTAACTATAGAAATGGAAAGTGACACATCATCAGTTGAAATCACACCAATGGATGGTGTTTGGGTGGGTGTGCTTTGAAGGGGGCTTTGTTTGGGTGTTGATTGGTCAGTGCCTGTTGTGTTCAAGAAAAATGGAGCAAGAATTTTTTTTTAAAAGATATCAGTTGTTTTATTGGTAGAATTCCTCAGATTTGATATGTAAAAGAATTTATACCCCTACCAAAACACTCACACACAAGAAAAATGTTTTGATTGTTTCTTTTTGTTGTATCTTCAACAAGCACAAACATTTTGAGATATAAAGAACAAGGAAAAGATAAGAAATTGAATACTTTTGTTAAGTAGTTAAAAAAAGAAAAATATATATATATGATCTATATCTCAACAGTTTAATCAGGTAGGAACAAAATTCTTCTGTGTATTTAAAAGGATGTGTTGTTGAAACTCTTAAAAATAGCTATATACATACCACATATATGTATATGTGTGGTATGTATATAGCTATTTTTAAGAGTGGATATGTATATATATACATATGTATATGTATATATATATATACATATATGTGTATATACATCATACACACATACATATCAAGATATTGGCCATGCCTAAGAATATACCTTTAGTTCATCACTT
>NW_020950326.1:19449848-19512878 GCF_900497805.2 Vombatus ursinus | reverse complement strand
AAAACAACCAGAGCATCAGGAATGGTGCAATGAGGAATGCTACTGATGACAGTCAGATGCCTTGTATAGTTTATTTCACTGTGTCCTGTTTCAATAATTCTATAGTTTCTGCCAGCAATGCATGTCTGTTTAGATTTCCCTTCCCTCTAATTCCCCCAGTTTGTAATTCATTGTCCTTTAAGGGCTAGCTTCAATGCAGCCTCTTCCATGAAGACTTCAGAGATCACCCCTGGTGGAAATAACATTTCTCTCCTCTGAACTCCCATCAGCACCACAATACAGACAGTGCGCGATATCTTCCATCACAATTTTCTGTGTACATGGCGTATCTCCCTTGCTAGACTGTAAGCTTGTTCTGTGTATCTAGCCCCTTATAGTTCCAAGCACAGTGTTTTGGAACTAGTAAGCCCCTGATGAATACTTGCTGAATGTTAAATGAAGAAAAATGGATTGGGTACAGATTACATAACAGAAGGACAGTAGAGTGGACTGTGTTTTTGTGTTTAGTTACTTGGCTGGGGATGTGTGAGTATCCTCCAGGGTGTCAATGAGTGGGGGAAAGGGATTGAGGGAGGGCAGGAAAGGAAAACACCTGGCACAGAGACTTAAATTCCAACCACCCTTAGAACAAACAAGTTGCTGAAAGGCAGGGCCTGAACTTCAGTGGAAGATACTCAATCATATGGAGGGCAAAATATTCCAAAGCAGATCAAAGAAAAATAACCAAATGCCAGGCTGAGGTTACAGTAGCTAGAGATCATCTGTGGAAGATAAAATATTCTTTAAGTGACGGAGGAGACAATAACTCACAAGAGGCATATTCTCAAGTGAATTATGGGCTGTTGCTTCCAATGAGTCAGTAGAAATATTGTACCAAAATTTAGAAAGCCTCATCCATCATGGATTCTATTTACAAGGGTTTATAGATATATCTCTATCTATCTCTCTCCATATATGTTTTCAAATTCTTTTTGGAGGGGGGGATGGGGGATATTTTTATAAACTTGACATTTTAGCTTGACTGTGGGTTCATAGCATCATTCGAATTTGTGGTAATTTTGAGATGGGAATGGAGGGGAGGGAGGGGAGTTGAGGAGAGGACCTTGCCTCTTGGGAGTTATTGTCTTCTCCATCATTTAAAGAGTATTTTCTCTTCTACAGATGATCTCCAGCTACTGTAACCTCAGTCTGGCATTTGGTTATTTGTCTTTGTTCTGATTGAATGCCTTTTCCTGGAGTTCAGGTCCTCCCCTTCTAGCTTTTTGTTTGTTTTAAGTACAGAATTCAAGGCTAGTGGGTCCTGTAGTTTTCCATTCCTTCTTTGCCTCTTGGGGCTTATACAAGACATAGATATGCCCCTGGCAGAAATTTCAACTATAGCATACTATTATTTTTCCAGGTCTGACTAGTAGCTTAAGAATAAAATAAAATAAAATAAAATAAAAGCAACAACAACAAGTCACCATCGACTTTTGAAGGATTAAAGACATTTCTTTGAAACTTTTTACTGCATGCCCACACAAAAAAGTGTCTACATTTTTCCAAGTATTATTTTATGACCTGTATTTAAAATTTTCTCTGGCAAAAGAAAGTCATTTTTGTTGAAGGTTTTATATTTTTGAAGTGGGTTTCTTTTCACTTTAATTGCTATCTTAAATTAGTTGAGCTCTTTCCTATTTATGGGGCCGGTAAAGGCTGGAGAAAGGCCATTTTCTATGGCAGACTTCAACTGGCAAAACTCAGTGGTCAATTTGGGCTGACCACCAGTGCAGTACACAACAAAAACCTGGTTTGGAACAGGGCAGTGAATGATTTTGTTAGCCGAATCAGAAAGTGGGGGCCCTGTAATGATTTCTTTCTTTTCCATAGTTCACCATCACCTGATATTTTAAATAAGCAGACTACTTCACTTGGAAATGTTTGTTTTTATTCATAAGGTGTAATTTAGACATTTTAAAAGAGACAGATGGACTCAATCTATTAAGTGCTTTATTCATTATTGAATGGTTATTGCTAACATAGCTTGACAGGAGAATATGCTGCAGGAGTAAAAAAAAAGATTTCTTAATGTTAAATCAATGATTCATTTACTGTTCCCAAGATTAATTGCAAAGTATTTAAAACACTAATGATTTCTTTGGCTACAACACGGTTTATTAATAAGAATAATAATAAAAATTAAAATTAAAATTAAATCTATTCTGAATGAAGCTATGGTGATTTTTCTGTCTAGGTCTGTAATTCAAATAGCTTTGTGGTTCCTTCCTACCCCCATCTCTCAGGGTTTAGGAATGGCATCTTAATCATTCCAACATCAACAACCAAGAAAATCTCTTGGCCACATGAGAGACAGATAACTTGAAAAACAAATGATTTTAATAATGCTATACTTGATTTACAAATGCTTACCTATAACTTGATTAACTTCAGGGTGAGGGAGGAGGTGGAGGGGAGGCAAGTCTCATGACCCTGCTCATCTATCTGTATTCTTTGCCTAGCCAAAGAGCTAATTGAACTTTGTCCAAAGGCTTCTCTATAATTTCTCCTTTATTGTAGAAAGTGACCCTTAAAGAAAATAAGACTTTAAATGAAACCTCCAAAAGATGATTAGATCAAGCCTGTTCCCAGAAGCAACAATCACAGAATCTCAGAGCTGGGAGGAATCTCAAAGTCCATTCAGTCCAAATGAATCTGAGCAAGTCTCTCTTTTACAATGTAGAAGACAAACAGTCATCCTACCTTTGCTTAAAATAGAGATGAGGGGGAATCAATACCTTCTGAAGTGGTCCACTATACTTTCGAACAGCTCTAATTGTTAGTAAGTGAACTGTCATTTATTAAATACCTACTACATGCCAGGCCCTGTGTAAGGCACTGGGTAACAAATTCAAGCAAAAAGAGAGGGTCCCTACCCTCAACTGGTTAATTAGCAATTTATTAAGCAACCACTATGTGCCAGACAGTGCTAAGTCCTGGGGATACAAAGAAAGGCAACCCTCCTGAAACCACTAATGTAGCCCTGCTCTCAAGGAGCTCACAGTCTAATGGGGGTGATAACATGCGAAAAAGTATATACAGATAAGATCTGTACAGTATAAATTGGGGGGGGGGTCATCCCAGAGGGAAGGACGTGCTTGGAGCTAGCCATTGTTAAATGTTCAGTATGATGTGAGCATTTACACTTTAGAAATAGCCAAATACCACAAATCTGGGTTTGATATATTGTTTTGTTGATTGTCTAGACTTAAGAAAGTGACAGAGAATGTTAATAATTGAGATTGAATTTAAAATATGACATAGGTAAATTTTTTTTTGTAATTGGGGTTAAGTGCCTCCTGTGTGCTCTGTGTCTAGTGTTTCTAGAAAATACGGCAACTCAAAACAGCACAAGCTCAAGAGACCCCTTAACAGTCTTTCACGCTTGCCTGTGTGTAAGTGTCTGAGGCCAGATTTCAACTCTGGTCCCCTTGACTCCAGGTCAGTGCTCTATCCACTGCACTGCCTAGCTGCCCCCAGAGTTGGTTGTTAAACATTTACCAACATATTCCTGGAGGTCACTAATATGAAGGAAGATTAGGAAAAGCTTATTGCGGAAGGAAGACTTGAAGGAAGTCAGGGAAACTAAGAGAAAGATTCAAGGAGGTTGAGAGATGCAAGCAAGGAGGACAGATAGTGAAAAGGCATGGAGCCGGGAGATGGGAGGAGGTATGAGGAACAGCAAGGAGACCAGTTAGGAACTTTCCCCTCACATAAAGCATAACAACAACCTCTTTGTACCTTCTACCCAATGCTTCTAGTTCCACCCTCTGGGCCCAATAGTTATGAGTGAATGTTTTCTTTCCTAAGTCTATCTTTAAAGGGGAGAACGGAGAAAGGTGCCGTCCACAACAAGCCTCAGAAAGCACAGTTAGCTCTTTAGTAGGAATTTGTATCTGCCTTTTGTTAAGTTTGGCTGAGGAAAATGTGGCTAGGCTTAAGCAGGTCCTTATCTACCCTGTAGTCAGGAGCAGTGAGTAACACAGGCCTTGGGGAAATACAAAGAACTCAGATAGTAGGACCAAAGAAAGGCAAATCCAGACTTTTGTAGCTATCTATCCAACATGCAACAGCTACATTGCAAAATAATTCTCTTTTGGTTGCAAAACCATATATACCTTTTGACCCAGCAATACCACTACTATGTCTATGTCCCAAAGAGTTAAAAAACAAAAAGGAAAAGGACCTACATGCACAAAAATATTTATAGCAGCTCTTTTTGTGATGGAAAGAATTGGAATTGAGGGGATGCCCATCATTTGGGAAATGGCTGAACAAGTTGTGGTATATGATTATGATGGAATACTATTATACTATAAGAAATGACAAACAGGATGCTCTAAAAAAAACAAAACAACCTGGAAAGACTTACATGAACTGATGCAAAGTGAAATGAGCAGAACCAGGAGAACATTGTATACAGTAATAGCAACATTGTACAATGAGCAATTGTGAATGATTTAGCTATTCTCAGCAATACAATGATCCAAGACAATGCCAAAAGATTTATGAAAAAATGTTATCCATCTCCAGAGAACGAATTGATGGAGTCTAAATGCAGATTGAAGCATAATTTTTTTTAAACTTTCTTTTTAGAAATCTTCGGTTTGTGTTTTCTTACACAACATGACTAATATGGAAATATGTTTTATATGATTGAACATGCACAATCTATATCAAATTACTTGCCTGCTCAATGAGAGGGGAGGAAAGAGATCAAGGGAGAGAATTTGGAACTCAAAAATTTAAAAAAGCAAATGCTAAAAATTGTTTTTACATGTCATTGGGGAAAAATAAAATATCAAATAAAAAATAATTCCCTTTCTAATGTCTATGAACAACTATTTAGTAGGCTTTTCACGACTCGGCCTCTAGTAAGTACTTGGGATCAAAGGGCCATAGGTCTGGAGCTCGAAGGGATGTCAGAGGCCGTCTGAAGGTCATAAACTTAGCTAGTGTCGGAGACAGGATTTAAGCCAGTGGCCTTCCTGCTATTTATTGATGCACTACCTACTACCTTGGAAGATCCCTACTTCAGTCTCATTTTGTCTCCCTTCTAATATGAATGGTTGGAGTTGTCAATGAAAGCTTCTTTCCCTCTCAGCTCTGCTTGATAACTGGGGTTGGATTGGCTGCGGTTGGTAGACAGTTTGTTCATGTTTATTTTTATATGTCTCCATCTGGGGGTTCTGGTTCAATTAATTGCAATCGGCAAGGAGGATTATTGGATCACAGATTTAGATCTAGAAGGAATCTTAGAGGTCATTGAAAATGAACCTTAGAGAAATTAATATGCTCAAGGTCCCATAGGTAGCAGGGTTGAAATTGAATCAAGTCCTTTGGACCCTAAATTCAAAGTTCCTTCCACTGCACCAAGGATTTATGGAATAACTACTCTATCCCCAACTTTCTGCTAGTTGTTGTGGGAGGAGCAGAAAGAAGAAAAGTATTACTGGAGGAGCATCTGTCTAGTTGGAAGGGTAAAGCTAAGAAGAAAACACAAGACACTAGAAAATCCAGTGTGAGATTGTATGACAGAAACTGTCGAGTGTCATAGGAATTCAGAGGAGGGAAGGATCAGAGTGAACTAGGCTAATTGGGAGAAACTTAAAGACAAGAGTTGGACTTAATTAAAATGTCCTATTGAAATGATATTCTGGTAATTTATGTAACTTCTTGAGTGTGTGGGTAAGTGTATACATGTGTGTAAGACAAACTTTGTAATGCAGCCTATCATTATATGATCCCAAACATTTGGATATGAACAGGAACTCAGACAGAAATCATTACGTTTGATTTAGATGACTTCAAATAGCTGTTCCATGAATAAGATACTTCATCTCTCAGTTCATGGAAAGCTTTACCTCCTCCATTCCCACTATTGGCTTCCCTGACTTCCTTTAAGTCTTGACTAAGATCCCACTGTCTATAGGAAGCCTTCCCTAAACCCTGTAAATTCCAGTGCTATCCCTCTTTGAATAATTTCCTGTTTATCCTATATGTATCTTGCTATACACACACACACACACACACACACACATATATGTTTGCATTTTGTCTCCTCCATTGGAGTGTAAGCTCCTTGAGAGGAGGGACTGTCTTTTGTGTCTTTTTTTTTTGGTGTTCCCAGTGCTTAGCACAGTGTCTGGAATATAGTAGGTGGTTAATAAATGTTTATTAATTGATTTATTGACATGTAGAAATATTTTTTATTGTATCTCTATGGTCCTTGCTGCTGCTGATAGTAGAGGTTGCTAAAGGAAGGATGGTGTGTCTTCATTGGGTAAGGAACGCAGGGTATTGGAGAGAAAGTCAAAGTCTGGCCTAGGAGTCCATCAAAAATGGCAGGGAAGAGGATGCTTCAAACAAACAAACAAACCGAGAGTGGTGTTTGCCAAATCTAAGCCAAAGTTATTTAGCGGGAGTCAGCCCATATAATGAGAAAGGACGCAACACTGATACAAAGTGGGCCAGCTAATTAACCAAATGGAATAAAATAGAAAATTCAAGAGTCTGAAATCCATGCTATAAAACATCTAAGCAGTAGAATATACTTCATCATCTACTGCAGATTGTCCCTCTATTATTTCCACTCTCACTAATCTTTAATCTCTCCTTTTCTACTGGCTGCTTCCCTGCTACCTACAAATTTAACCACGATTTCCCTGTTGGTAAGACTGGGTTTAGAACCTGATTTCTGACATAGTTTCTGTTTGGTGTTGGGCAAGTCATTTAACCTCTAAGTTCCCCAGAGGAACTCACTAAAACTATAGATGGCAGAATCTTGTGGTCTGCATTGGTAGAGAGAATTCCCTTACCAAGGTCTCCAAGCTTTTTTCTCATGCACCTACATCAGTAAATTTTTTTGTGTGTAGGCACCAATATATGTATATTTGCTTACTTATAAATGATACACAGATACCATTATACCACTAATTATAAAAATCATAAAACATTCACAGACATAAAAAATTTTAAAGGGTGAGATAAAGATAAAATCATTTTTGCCCCTGCAGTCAGTAGTAGGCACAAGAGTTTATTGAGTAAGGAATAAACACGCTCAGACCTAAACTTTAGGGAAATTACTTTACCATTTGTATGGAGGATGGATGGCACAGGAGAAAGAATTGAGACAGGAAGAACATGTAAGAGACTATTGCAATAATCCAGATGAGCGGTAATGAGGCCCTGAATTAGGGTGGAGGTCATGTGAATTAAGGGGACAGAGGTGTTGAAAATGTATACATGACAAAATTTGACAATTAATTGTACGTGTGGGATAAGGAAGATTAGGGTTGTTGAAGATAACATCAAAGTTGTGAACCTCTGTGATTGAAAAGTTGATGGCATCCTTGACAGAAATAGAGAAGTCAAGGGTGGGTTTGGGGACTGGGGAAGATAAAAAATTTTATTTTGAATGCGTTGAGTTTGAGGAGTCTTTTGAATATTCAGTCTGAAATATATAATAGGCAGTTGGAGATGTGTGACTGTAGCTCAGGAGAGATAGTAGGGCTGAATACATAGATCTTGAGATTTATCTGCATAGGGATGATAATTAAATTCATGGGAGTTGATGAAATCACCAAGTGAAAGGGTAGACAGAGAGAAGAGGGCCTAGGACAGAGTTTTGGAGGTAATCCCAAAGTTAGGAGGTGTGATAAGGATGATGAATGGGCAAAGGGGACTGACTGAAAAGGAGTGGTCAGATAGGCAGGAAGAGAACCAGGAAAAAGCAGTATGACAACATCCCAGAGAAGAGAAGGTGTCCAGTAGGAAAGGATGGTCACCAATTTCAAATGCTGCCTAGATATTGAGAAGGATGAAAAGTCAGAAAAGATCATCAGATGTAGTAGTTGGCATAGACAACTTTGAAAATAACAGTTTAAATTGAGTGAGGATTCAAGGATAGAGAGGAGGTGGAGAACTTGGGACACTGGGAAGATGGTGGTGCCTGCCACAGAAATAGAGAAGTTCAGAAGAAGGATGGGTAAGTGGGTGGAGGGAAAGACTGTAATTGCAACCTATTCACAATTGCTTATACTGTGCTATTTGCTCTATTCCGCTGAAAAATGAAAAGTTTGTGTATATTTTTGGAAGAATTTACTCACCAGCCAATCAACCAATCAACAAACATTTATTAAGGACCTGTTATATGCCAAGCACTGTGCTAAGAACTGGAGACACAAAAAAGAGGCAGAAGACAGTTCCTGCCCTCAAGGAATTTATAATCTAATGGTGGAGATAGCATCTAAACAAATATATACAAAGCAGACTATATACAGGCTATATAATAAAGGGAAAGCATAAGAATTAAGAGGGTGTTAGGACTATTACTCTGGACTTCAGAACCCATTTATATGTTAAACTAGGGGACAGGGTGTGTGTTTATATGTGTATGTAAATTTCCCTGCATAGCTTCTGTAGGTACCTGGGTTGAATTAGGTTATAATTGCCCTTATGGGGCGTGTGTGTGTGTGTGTGTGTGTGTGTGTATACAGGTTCTCTGATTTTACTGGTATAAAGAAAGATTGGCATCTACTCTACAATTTAAAAGTCTTACAGAGTTGCCTAGGACACCAAAAAATCAAATGACTTGTCTAGGGTCACACAATCCATGTCAGAGATAGTACGTGTCAGAAGTGGGATTTGAACCCAGGGCTTCCTGACTCCAAGATTGTTTCTTTATCCATTAAGTCAAGCTGACTCTCTTAGCTATTCTTCATATATGGCATTATACAAGAAGGATTTTGCAGATAATTTTTTATAGCACACCATATCTTGACACAATTGCATGAAACGTATGGAGAAAGTAAGTTCCTATTGTACATGTATTTTTGTTGATTAAAAAGTCGTTTAAACTTAATAGAATATTCACTCTTAAAGGCTCTCCTTCAAGCCTACTCAATACATGCACATACATACATATGCGTATACACATGCTTATGTGTATAAATGTACATAACTTAAGAAAATGCTTCTTAAAGAAGTAAATAACAACTTAAATTGCTGTGAGGATATTTAGTATTTATGACTGGGCCATGACAATATAATGTAAATGACAACACTATTGAAATTAATTTCCAGGTATAATGCTATATTAACCAAACTACCAAAGAGATACTTTGTAAAATTGGAAAAAAAAATATGACAAAATTCATTCAGAGGAACAAAAGATCCAGAATACCAAGGGAAATGATATAAAAAAGGGAAGAATGGAGGATAAATAGCATTTCCAGACTTCAAACTGTACTATAGAGCAGTAATCATCAAAACTATTTGCTACTGTTTGAAAAAATAGAAAAGGAGATCAGTGGAATAGATTAGACGAGAAATAATATAACTCAATAACCTAGTGCTTGATAATCCCCTCAATATAAATGACTTATGAAAGTTTGACAAGAATTACTGGGCAAATGGAAAGTAGTCTGGCAGAAATTAGATTTAGACAAATATCTTGTACCACATACCACAAAAATTTGAAATGGGTGTGTAACCTGAATATTAATGAGCATACCATAAAACAATTAAAGAAGTAAATCATATATTTTTATAGCCATAGGTTGAGGGTGAATCCTTAACCAAACAGGAAGTAGAAATGGTTTTTTGGGACACATGTCATGTAATGAAAATAGTTGTTTTAAATCAAACTTCCCTTTCTGTTATTGACTCCTGGATTTTGTTACTGCTATGTAGAATGACTCTCTATTGCCTCTAGGGTCAAATATAAACTTCTTTGTTTAGCTTTTAAAGCCTGTCACAACCAGGGTCCAACCCATATTTCCAGGCTTAATATTCTCTTTTCTGTACTCTGCAGCCTAGTGAGATCGGTTCTTTCTTTGATCCTCAAATACATTTTATCTTTGCACTGAATGTTCTCAATCATTTTGATGCATTCCCGCCTCATCTCTACCTCATAGAACCTCATGCTTTTCAACATGCAGCTTAAATACCACCTTTTACACAATCCTCCAACTGCTAATAACCTTTCCCAAATTATCTTGCATTGAACTCATTTATACTTATTTTCTTTATATTCATTCTGTATATATATACTTTTCCCTTCCCTGTTAGAATGTAAGTTCCTAAAAACATCAGGATTGTTTTATTCTGTGAACTTATATCCCCAGTGCCTATTATAGTGTCTAGTATTTTTAATAAATGCTTATTGATTGCTCTCCTGCCTTCATTCATTGGCAAAAATAAGTGGTCTCCAATGGCTGGAATGTAGTCTCTCCTCATCTCCATTTTTCTTCAAGGCTCAGCTCAGATATCATCTCCTCTGTGAAGCCTTCCCTGATCTCCTTGTTAGTACTCTCCTTCCTCAAACTTCTTTTTTTTAAATTTGTTTTTAGTTTCTAACAATCACTTCCATATGCTTTTGAGTTTTAAATTTTTCTCCCCTTCCCTCTCTCCACCCCCAGATGGTGTTCAATCTCATATAGGCCCTACATATATATTCCTATTAAACATATTTTCACATTAGTCATGTTGTAAGGAAGGATTAGAACCAATAGGAAAAACCACAAGAAAAAGGAAACTAAACAAAACAGAAGAAAAAAAAGAGCAAATAGCATGCTTCGATCTGCATTCAAACTCCATAGTTCTTTCTCTGGATGTGGATAGCATTTTCTATCATGAGACTTTTGGAGATGTCTTAGAGTCCTTCCTCAAATTTCTTTAGTGAATGAATGAAGTATTTATTATGTGCAAAGCACTGTGATAAGTGCTTGGGATACAAAAAGAAATGTAAGACTACTCCTGTTTTCAAGGGGGAGGGGAAAACAGTAAGCATTTACAGAGCACCTACTGTGAGGCAGGCACTATGCTAAGCACTTTTACAAATATGTGATTTGATGCTTATGACATTTTTGAGGTAGGTGGCATTATTATCCCTATTTTTACAGTTGAGGATGCATGTTAAATGTATTTACTTCAGTTCAATAATTTAATAAGTGTAATTGTGTGTCTGCTCTGAGATTGGCCTGGTAAGGCTAAATGATATTATATTAATAAACTGAGGCATGACCATATACTTCTATTGTAAGGTATAAATGCTTAATTGTCATGAATATAATAATAATAATAACAGCTAACATTTATATAGAACTTATTCTGCTCCAGGTACTATGCTAAACACTTTACAATTATTTCATTTGAGCCTCATAACAGTCCTGAGAGGTAGGTGCTATTATTTTCCCTATTTTACAGATAAGGAAACTGAAGCAAACAGAGGTTAAGTGATTTCCCTAGGGTCACACAGCCAGTAAGTGTCTGAGGACAGATTTGAACTCAGGTCTTCTTAACTCCAGACACAGAACTCTATCTTCTCACATTCTGATGGGGGAGACGAAGTATAATATTGTATTTCTCCCCTTTCCTCCACTCTATGGATACTATATTATCTTTGTAGAAAGTAAGTTCCTTGAAGGTAGAGATGATTTTGTTTTTATCTTGGCACTACCAGCACTTAGAACAGTGCCTGGACCATAGTAGGTATTTAACAAAGGTGGAATTGAATTCAGACACTGGGGACTAGCATGGGAGTTTACAGAAAGTATTCAAGTTACACTTTATAGATGACTTCTTGCTTTTCCTATATGTAAGACTGGTACTCTGTGTGTATGCAATTCAGTTAAACAAACATGGGGTGAGGTTCTCTTCACTTTTTATATATTTAAGTTTTCAAGGTCAGAGCTTGATAGCTGAATTTCCAAAGTACTTTGGCTGTAATTAGGTTATGCTGCCACTAGGTGGTGGTGGTGTCTTGACTAGCCAAGCAGCTCTGGTTCAGAAGCTCGAGCATCAGTGATTTCTATTTTCTTGCATCAGAGTAGATTCTAGCCTATTTAAATATGTCAATACATTTTAGAAGATTGCCTTAGGGCAACTTTCTTTTCTCTCTCTCTCTCTCTTTCTCTCTCTGTCTGTCTCCCTGTCTTTAAATAAAATAAAAATATTTCATCTATATTTACTTCTATTTCCTCTCTCCTTTCCCTCCTTTCCCCTACCCTTTCCTTCTTTTTCCCCCCATTTTCCTCCATCTCTCTATCTTCAAAAACATGGTCTACAATAGTGCTGTAATTATGAATAATTGAGTAAGCCATTTGCAAACATGTAAACAGAAAACTGAGCAAGGTTTGTAGAGGCAGAGCAGTGTTTTGACAGCCGGCACTTTAGATGGTGTTGATTTTGGTTAGCCAGAAAAATTAAATCATGGGCTGCAATGTCTTTTGACTATAGGGACTGTGTCTTACCTTAACTTTGTACCTTCCTCAGTACCTAGCATAGTGTCTGCACATAGTAGATACTTAATAAACATTTGTTTAATTGAACTGAATTGAATTAAAATTTAAAAAAAATAACCTGATCTGTTTTCTTCAAACTGAAAGATTAAATGAATAATGACTAAAGATTCAGTAATCAGGTGAGCCAGTAAGTAAAATTAGTAATCAATTGGCAATTATGGGTTCATTGCTGGTTTTGGCATCAACTCTATGGAGAATCCCTGAAAAAAAGTGCTACTCGGGCCATAATTAATCTTGGGATTGTGGAGGAATCTTTACACTGAATACAGACAGCTGTTAGAATTTCAGATCATTAAGGGCTATCTGTGTATCTGTGGAACTATAAATAAGGACAGATTCTCAATTACAGTTAGAATAGCCCTAAAGACATTGCAACTCCAATGCATTTTCCTTCTTATGTTCCTTTCCCAATACATTAAGCTTATCTTATTGTCCACAGAGTCTTATTTTCCAACTGGTTCCTTGTACTTAGTTCAGTGATTCAATGGCATGAAGAAAGGTCTAGAGATTTGCCAAAGCCCTCACTTCCAAGTTAAGTGATGAATTTAAAAATATACAGGCTGAATTTAAGGAAGTAAGTTCCAAGGAGGGAAAGAAATAGACACAGAGGAGCATTTCATTAAGGAAAAGCCTGAGGGGATGAGGGATGGAGTCACTGGGAGAGATCACCATCATGATCAGCAACATGGTTGTGTAACCTTGAGCAAGTCATGACCTCTCTGTTTCAGTTTCCTCATCTGTAAAGGGCAAGTTATAATAGATTCCAGGCCTGCCTTGTTGTGAGGCTCAAATGAGATGCAAAAGCACTTTGAAAAGTATTAAGGGCAGTGGAAATGTAAGAGATTATTATCATTATAATAAATACAGTGATGGTTCATTTATCCATCATCATTGGGGTATGAGGGATTGTATATCACTGAATTTTCTATGTAATTGAGTTTACACCTTTAAAGCATTGACATGGTTTTTATTTTGAATATTTTAAATGGGAATCTTTCACACTTCTCTGCATTATTGGAGAGTAGTGAGCACAGTTTAACCTTTTCTTGATGACTTGGGGTCATCATTATGAACTTCAATTACTGTATTGTGCACAGCAAGGCTCTCAGGAACAACTGAGGTATGAAAGGCTTTTGTCCCTGTGTTGAATAGCTGTGGACCAATTTCTTTTCTGAATTGTTGTGTCTTCTGTCTCATTCTTTGCTACCATTTCTCAGCAGATCGGCTTGGAGCAATACCTCTCCAATTATAATTTCTGGGGAAAAAATGAAGGTTGCCAGGAGAAGGAAGATCAACAAGCCTGTAAATCAGAAACTCTAATTTTATACATAATGTCAACCTAGGAGGCTCTGTCCTGAGGGCAGCTTCATTCTTCTTTTACCAAGTAAAGTGGTAAAAGACCAAAGGATGAAGAATTCAGTGAAAATAAGAGTTAGGTCATGCATTTTAAAAGTCAAATATACCTTGCACAACATTAGGGTGATGAGACGGTAGTTCAAGAAAGCAAATAGGTTTTCTTCTTTCAGAGCATAGCAGAAAGACCAATAAATTGATGCCTAATACATATGCTTCCTCTAGAAAAGAGGACAGCAAATCAGACAGACTTGATCAGTTTCTCAAAAAGCAGTCAAGTAATTCTGTGTCCCTACTCCCCCATGCCAAAAGATGACTGTTAAAATATCCCCCATTTTACTGTTGAATTTCTTGACTTGAATGAAAGTATTTCTTTGTCTTCACATTTGCTGCAGAAGAAACAGAGCAGGATTTGCAAAGGAAGATGCAGATTCTAGATAATTCACTCCCGTGCTTCACCTTAATAGATAAAATTTTATAAGGTACCTATACATTTACTTCCTAGGGCAGTTGTGAGGGTCAAATGAGATAATACGAAAAAGTACTTTGTAAATTTTTAAGATGTGTCTATATATATGTATATATAAATATATATGCACACATATACATATATAGACACACACATATAGATATATACATATATATAACATTTATTATTTTTTATGATTGATAACAGTGTACCTTTTTCATTTGGGAAAGTTTTCTATATAGAAAAGAGTTGCAGAATGGATTGAGAGCTATCCTTAGAAATAAGAAGGCCTGGGTTCAAGTCCTACTTCTGACCCATACTAGTTTTGTATCCTTGGGCAAGTTACTAAACTGCCAAGACCACTTTCTAGGATTGTTGGCTGCAGAGTGATCACTGACCTGCAATGGTAAGGAGAGTTCCTCATCCCTGTGAAATAACAGGTCTGGTTCAAAAGTTATATACCGTGGGGCAGCTAGGTTGCTCAGCAGATGGAACACTGGAGTCAGGAGGACCTGAGTTCAAATGTGGCCTCAGACGCTTACTAGCTGTGTGACTCTTGGCAAGTCACTTAACACTGATTGCCTCTAAAACATACAAAAACTGTTAATTACCATATAGGAATAGAATTTATAACTTGTTTTATTGGTGTTAGTGTTCATTTTTATTTAAAAAAATGTGAGCATTAGGCCAATGGTTAAAAGCATAATTTCCTATTGTCGCATCATCTCTTTGGGAAAACTTAATTTGTCATATAATTTTTAGTTATAACATGTTTTCTAGGAAAGCACTTCAAAGTAATTGTGAGGACTGCCTGTATTTTTCTGGGAGGCAGTGTGGCATATTCCTGACTTGAAGTCATGAAGACCTGAGTTCAATTCCTGCCTTACCAGTTGTGTAACCCCGGGCAAGTACTTAACCTCTTTCAGCCTCAGTTTCCTCATCTGTAAAATAGGAATAAAAATAGCACCTACCTCACAGAGTTGTTGGGAAGATTATATTGCACTAAGACTTTTGGGACATCCTATAAATGTAAAATACTTTATAGACGTTAAAGCTTTTATAAATGTTAGCTATTATTATCATTACTTTTTATCTCCTAAATCTCTGAGTAATTTGGCAATGTTGTTCAGTCATTTTTTCAGTTGTGTCTGACTCTCCATGACCTCATTTGGGGTTTTCTTGGCAAAGATACTAGAGTGGTTTGCCATTTCCTTCTCCAGTTACTTTTACAGATGAGGAAACTGAGGTAAATGGTGTTAAGTGATGTGCCCAGGGTCACACAGCTAGTAAGTGTTTGAGGCTATATTTGAACTCAGGAAGATGAATTTTCCTGACTCCAGGCCCAGCACTCTATCCAGTGGGCCACCTAACTGCCCAGTTTGTAGTGTACATAGGAATCGATGAATAAATATTTATTAAACACTTAATGACATATAAGACACTCTGTTAGGCAACTTAGGGGGCACAAAGAAAGTATAAGGCAAGGTTTCTATCTTCAAGGAATTTATAGTTTGTTAGGGAGGTAAGGCATAAATACATGAAAAGTCAATTAACAATATATTAGTTACATAAAAAAAGAAAAAAGTCAAATGTACATATTTGTAAAATAAGGTGGCTTTTTTAGTTTGAGAAAAAGAGAAGATAATCTATGATTTTGTCAGAATGCTATGGATGCTAAATGATATAGGAGGAGAATTCAGCGTGAATTCGAGGGATTTGTGAAGGTTTCACAGAGGAGCTAACATGGTACAGTGGGAAGTCTACTTGATTAGGGAAGTCAGAGAAGACAGGGGTTAAAATCGATCATTTACTACCAGTGTAACATAGCCCTCAGTTTCCTTATCTGTAAAATGGGGCAAGAGGACTAGAATGAGCTACAAGAGCCTCACTGAATTCTAACATTCCAGGATCTAAGCAGAGCCTGACCATGTCATTGGGGTCAGACTTAGGGTCCTTGCAACCTGATTTCTTAGCCCTGCATGTAGTAGTACCAGGAGACATTTTGTGCCAAGTGTTTTACATACATTATCTCATTGGATGCTTACAATAACCCTTTGGGTAGGTAGCGTCATCCAAATTTTACTAAAGGGGAGGAAGCTGATGTGGAGAAAAGCAAAGTCACTTGCCTTTGGTTACACAGCTAATAAGTGTCAGGGGCAGGATTAAAACCCAGATCTTCCCTATGGTAGGTCTGGTGCTCTTTCTTTATGCTATGCTGCAATGCAGATAATTATCTCACCACAGGGAGGCTGAGAATTGACTTTATTAGTCAATGATTGCATCAATTTTTTCCCACTGTTCCTCTTCAGTGTTTCTCTCAAAGTTTTCTGGGTCTCTCAGAGTTTAAATCTTCCCGGTTGTCCCTTGCTACAGCTCACCTCTGGGAGAAATGCCACTTCTTCTTCTGCCAGGGAGGGCAATGGGAATTACAGTCTCTGAAAGTGTGGAAGACACCGACGTTATGAATGCCCTCATTTTCTATGCAATCACAAACCATCATCCTCTGCTTTTGCTGGAGGAAGAGCCCTTGTGGTGCCCCATAAAAATGATTTAAGGGCATTTCAGGTGTATGAAATTATCTACAGTGAAAACAGATAAATTAAATGATGTTTACGTTTGTGCTCATTTAGGCTCTGAAGGCGCCTTGCTTAAAAAGCAGTCACATAAATTGCTGGAGAAGGAAGAGTCAAGATTAATTGAAATATTAAATCAATTTTATGAGTGTGAGGGAGAATGCATTTCCAGTATATTTGTCACCAAGTTCACTAAAACAGCACAGTTTAGGATGTTGATTTACAAATAGTGGGGGGAAATGACTTGAAAACCAGAATACTTCAATGTGTCACCAAATTAAAGGATTTGTATAAAATGTAGTCATTCTTCCATATTTATCTGGATGTAAAATCAAGTGATTTGTGTCAAAGGAAATAATGAGATCGACTCTCTGTCTTCCCTTCTTCCTTCTATTTTCTTTTTTCTCTACCCAAATGTCCTTTTCCATCCCCCTTCCCCCCCTTTTTAGAAAGGTAAAGTATTCTGGAAAGTTTTGATTTTGGACAAGTCCACTCCGAGAAATAATCCTTCATCCAGGACTTTTGCAGTTTGAAATAAAGAGGCCACCTCAAAAATACAGTAGTATATTAGGGAGGATTTTTTTGGGGAAATTTCAAACTGAAATTCTTAGCAGCAGTGTGGTACCTAGTTGGATGTAGTGATCTTTTGTTACTGTATTCTTTTATAACAGCAGTGCTAATATCCCTTGTTATTGGTGAAACTCGAGTGGAAAATAAGGTGGATTATTTTTAATATGGCAAATTCTCTATTATCTTTCCTGGTCTCAGGATAGGATGCTCTGGCTCTTAATCAAAATATTCTGATGACAGAGAATTATAAGATATAGCATATATATTTATATAAACACATATATGACCACTTTTCAATGACTTAGGTTTAGATCCCTTCTCCCAATGATTTAATAAAATATATATAATTGTAAAATTCTACGTATGTGAACACTTGGGTCTCTTTTATGTTCTCCAAGGTAACTTTATGAATGTCACTTCTTATTGCTCAGGATAATAGATGGAGATGGAGAAGTTGCTCCAAATGGGTTCAATATGTAATAATATGTAAGGTATAGTAATATGTACTATAAATTCCTTGTTTCCATGATGCTAATCAATGAACTAAGTAATTAGAAAGTATTTATTAATCAATTTGCTTATCCCTGACAGGACATTAAAGTATAATGAAACCACTAGATAGCAATCCAAGTCTTCTCAGTGATTGATTGACATTAAAAGTCACAGTAGGATTTGTGGATCTCCTAACTGTACGAGGGCTGGAACTAAACAGAGTTCCTATTTCATAGAATTCCTCAGTCTCACTCTATATCTGCTCAGCAGTAAAATCTTCACATTACTTACCCGTCACATTGATTTCTGAGGCTTTACACAGCAGAGGGCATTGCAATGGGCCCTCATCTCAACTAGGCCTTTACTGAATATTTCTCATGTACCCTCTAGGGGATAAAGAATAAACATAACATACAATCTTGGCCCTCAAAAAGCTTGTAGAGTACAACTATGCATATATGAAACAATTAAAAAGCTATATATTTTGATACATCAATGAATCTATTATCTCATTACTTTCTCTGACAGTGAGAGTTGCCATGAATCTAGGCCTTTTCATCCTGTGTAACTCTTGTCTGTGTCCTCTCGTGAATAATTCGCAGGGGGAACACCCAACATGTCAACAGCCTCCTGTTAGAGCTGTTGACATTGTGTGGTTATAGTTCACATGGATTGCCCAAAGGCTTTATCCCACATGCTCAATACATGATCAGTATACTTACTGTCTAGTCATATATCTCTCTGATGATGCTATTTATGGTACTTCTCCCATCTAGTTCTTCTAGTAATACATTACTCTTGATTCATACCTACCATGTGTCTTACCATTGTCCCTTTGGGTGACCCACTATTTTAATTCTTTGGAGACAGTGATATTTTATGATTTATAGCCATAGAGATCCTTTGGAAGAATGCCAACGTTAAAATGATGATATCTCTTGTATATGATTCCTAAACTATATTTTACAACATTTTTCATTTCCTTCCCTTTGTTACTTTTTTATTGGGATCATAGAATATTAAAATTTATATTGACTTAATTTGGAGGGTCTTATCAAGTTCTTCATGAATTTCTCTACTTCCTCAATCTTTGCAATAATTGTTAGTGTCTCCCACCTCATGTTTCCTGGGGGCATTTTGCATATTGCTATATATTTGTATCCATGTTGTCTCCCTTGATATCTAAACTCCTTGAGGGCAGGAATTGTTTCAATTTTATCTTTGCATCCCCATCATGGTGCCTGGCACATATTAGATATTTAATAAACTCTTGTCAATTGATTGGTTGATTAATGATGGCCCAGAGACAGATATCTTCATGCTGTTCTTCTTGTGAATAAATGCTTATGCTCAGCCCTTTATTAACAGATAATGAAATGTTCCATGTTATGTTGTGTCTTATTTCTTTTGGAAGCATGAAAAAAATAAACTTTTACAACTCTCTCTCTCTCTCTCTCTCTCTCTCTCTCTGTCAAATCAAGGATAACTGTGAACCCCTTCTGTTTAACTGCAACTTTCTTTTTTTCTTCTGGTTTCATTTATGGTAATAGCATAAAAAACAATATAATTCAGTTCCTGCAGCAAAATGTCCAAAACAAAATTGATTGTCTTTTCCATAAAACCCTCCCCTCTTCCAAACTTCCCAAATATTTGTCAAAGGCACCAGTGCTTGTTGACTTGACCATTCTCCCAGTCTCTTAGGTTCATAACCCTGGCAATATCCTTGATGCCTTATTCTTCTTCATCCCTACCTCCACAGCATCTTTTGAATCCAAATTCTTCTCTTTATTCATCAGGCCCTCATCACTTCTTGTCTAGGCTATTAATTAGAATAGTGTTCTTTTAAAATAGCATCTAGTAAACCCTCTATATTACTTTCAAAACTGTCCTGCTTTTCTATGCTTCCTTCTGTCTCTCATGCATTTTAAAAAATGCTACAATGTCCTGTTCCCTTTTTTGCATTATTATTGTTCATACCCCTCTCTGTCAATTTACTGAGAAAAAAAACCAAAACCTTACAACAAATAAATGTAGTCAAGCAAAATGAATCCACAAAGTGGCCATGTCCAAAAATGTCTGTCCAACTTTGTGTTGATCATCTCTTTGTCAGGAAGTGGGTTGAATGAATCATCACTAGGCCTCTGGAGAAATGGTTGGTTATTGCATTGATCAGAGTTCTAAAGTCTTTTAAGATTGTTTTTCTTTAGTATGTTGTTATCTTTGTATAAGTTGTCTTGGTGCTCACTTCACTCTATATCAATTCATACTACCTAGGATTCTCTGAAAGAAATCTCTTTCTTTCTTTCTTTTTTTGGTTTGTTTTTTTGCTAAGCAATGGGATTAAGTGACTTGCTCAGGGTTACACAGCTAGTAAGTGTCAAGTGTCTGAGGCCGGATTTGAACTCAGGTCCTCCTGACTCCATGGCTGGTGCTCTGTCCACTGTGCCACCTAGCTGCCCCCAAGAAATCTCTTTCATAATTTCTTACAACACAATATTTTTATTACATTTGTATATCACAATTTGTTCAGACATTTCTCATTTGTCTAAGAGGCAATATCATACCTTAAATTTTAGTTCTTTTATTCTCTCACTCTCTCTCTTCCCTTTTTAATTCATTCTTCAGGATCAGAAAGTTAGTTTTGATTGTGACTCTTCCTTCCCAGATATTATCTTCTTTCTTAAGCACCTGCTTTTTCTCCCTGCTTATTAATTTTATGTATTTCTATCATGGTACAAAATCAATCTAACACCAAGGACCTCTATTTTCCTTACTTAACTCCCTTGATACCCTTTGAAGATATTAAAGTTCTGAAAGGACACTTGTTTCTTTTCCCCCTGTTAAAATGTTAGTATTACATCATCATGCAGCTTCTTCCAGTTGCCCTGATAAATTTAACTTTCTAGATTTCTAGGTATTGAATTTGTATTTGTATTTTTAAGTTCCTACTCAGCTCTCATCTTTTCATTAGAAATGCTTGAAAGCCTCTATCCCATTAAAGGATAAATTATTCTTGGTTGTAAGCCTGCATCTTTTACCTTTGGAATATTCTATTCCAAGATCTTCTCTGATTTTTTTGTAGAAGCTTCAAAGTCTTACATGGTGCTGATTGTCATTGCTTTGTACTTGAATTGTTTGTTAGAGTTTCCAAGTTAGGAGCATGGTAAGGGCTATGGGTTGAGAGCAGAAGATGTGGTATGGAGATTGATGGGAAGTTGTATGGAAGCCTGGTCCCTGACAAACTAAGATACACTGAATTTGGTGTGAATCCCAGCTCTGCCATTAAAGATTTGTCTGACCTTTAGCATGCCATTTTTCCCCTCCCTGGGTCTGAGTTTCCTTACTGGTAAAATGAGAGAGTTGGACTTGCATGGCTACTTGACATATCATTCCATGATTCTCTGCTTCCGTTCCTGCCCACCCTTCTCTGAACTAAAATACTTACAACTAACATCACATAATTTAGCATTTAATAATTCTCTGTTTGAAGAGCAGGGCCCGAATGATATAGTGGGTAGAGATCTGACCGTGAAGCCAAAATGACCTGGGTTCAAGTTCATCCTCTGACACATCCTGGTGATGTGATTTTCTGCCAGTCACTTAACACTGTTAGTACTTTAGGCCAGGGATGGCCAAGTCAGATAGGAAGAGGGCCACTAAATAATACATAAGCATCCCTGTAGGCTACACACTGACTTAGAAAACCACATGTTAACATTATCTATGATCTATTGAATTTTTATTTATTTTGTTAAATATTTTCCATTTTAATCTGGTTCCTGTCAGAGTTTTGCAGCTTTGAGTTTGATCGCTGTACTCTAGGCAAGACTATAAGTTTTTGAGAAAATGATGACATTCATTAGTAGAGGGAGTTTCCTTATGGAGAAGTACCCTATGCCAATGAACCTGTGACTCAGAAAGGGGAAGTGATTTGCTCAAAGTCATACAGCAAGGAAATATAAGCTCCTTGAAGGCAAGGACTATTCCCTCCCTTCCTTTCTCCCTTCCTCCCTTCCTCCTTCCCTCCCTTCCTCCCTTCTGGCCTGCTTATATTAGTGATACAAATGATTAGATTCCTTAAGAGTCTGGCCAATATGATGGATTCTTTAAATCTCACCCACACCCCAATTGATGTTGTAATAAACCTTGTCTTTGGCTGAAAGAAGGCTTGGGTCAAACTCATTTGGGCAGGACCCACATGTCGTGATTTTGGGGTCCCAACATTCCTAAACCTCCAAACCTCAACAATACCTATATTTTCAGCAAGTCACAACTTCTCTAGGTCTTGATTTTTTCCATCTGTAAAATTAGGGTATTAGATTAGTTGACTTCTCAGGTCCTTTCTAGTCCTTAATCCTATGATGTATGATCTATATAATATGGCTCCAATTTCCCTCTCCATTCATGCTTCATATTTCTTACCTTCATATTCTGTGTCCTCTATCCACACATTTACCATTTTCTGTTTTCCTTCCATCTTTTTTTGTCTCTGTCTTTGCTCATGCCCCTCCAATTTCCTAGGATTCAAGTTCTATTTCTTTTTTTTTTAATAGGCAATTGGGGTTAAGTGACTTGCCCAGGGTCACACAGCTAGTAAGTGTCAAGTGTTTGGTCTGAGGCCAGATTAGAACTCAGGTCCTCCTGACTTCAGGGCCAGTTCTGTATCCACTGCACCACCTAGCTGCCTCTCAAGTTCCATTTCTAATGGATGAAGTCCTACCCTTCTTTTAAGTTCCAAATTGTGTACTACCTTCCCCATGAAGCCTTTCTTTTTTTTTAACATTCATTTTTATAAGACTTTGAGCTTCAAATTTTTCTCCCTCCTCCCTTGTCTTCTCCCCAAGACAACAAGCAATCTGATATGTTATACCTGTAGAATCATATTAAACATATTTCCACATTAGTCATTTTGTGAAAGAAGAATCAGAACAAAAGGGAAAAACTATGAGAAATAAAAAACAAAAAACAAAAAAAGTGAAAATAGTATGCATCAATCTGCATTCAGACTCTATAGTTTTTTTTTCTCTGAATGTGGATAGCATTTTCCATCATGAGTCTTTTGGAATTGTCTTATGTCATTGTATTGCTGAGAAGAGCTAAGTCTATCATAGTTTACCATTGTACAATGTTGCTATTACTATGTACAATATTCTCTTGATACCGCTCGCTTCACTCAGCATCAGTTCATGTAAGTCTTCATGACCTTTTTACCTTCCTGCACCCTCACTATCAACTGAAAGTGATTTTAGAATCTTCCCAAATTCTCATAGTCTTTTGCCCGAATTCTTTTGTTCTTTTAAGTCTCTTTTTTGATATTAGCTGTTTAATTGTCATTTGCCCCAATGATATGGCAGCAAACTCCTTGACAGTGGGCCTTCTGTTGTATTTGCTTGTCATCCCCAGTCCCCTAGCACAGTGCCTTACACATAGTAGGTGCTTCTTTAATTGAATTTCATCAATGCATAGTGTAGCAAAATAAGATTAGCCTTTTTTTTCATCCTCTTTCCTCCTTATACCTGTAGCTTTTCTAGTCTTTGTAGAGCTCAAAAACATTTTCAGAAAATAGATAATAAGATGGCTGGCATATTAATAACTACCTAGTCTGTATGTATAGTAGCATCCCTGCTATAGAGGTAGCTGTATAAACAGAAACAATGTGCAGAGTTTGATCTTCTTTCTCCCTGGGTTTTATATCTTAGGAACATAATTACTTTGGCTTCAGGGGTGTAATGAAATATTACTCACTTTTAATGGAGTTTGCCTTAGCCTGGGTGACCCATGCTTTTGATTAAACTTTGTGACATAAAGAAATGGTAGAGAACAGGTTTCCAAGAAACACCCTTATTAGCTTTATTCTCTAGATTACGCCAAGACCAGATTTGGTTGCAAAGGAGGGTGGACCCACTTGGAGGAAGAGGGTTGGCCTAGATGACCTCTTAAGTCATCTAGGCCTAGGAGTCTGTTATTTAATTAAGAGATATTCAACATAAACCATGTATTTGGAGTGGGTTTTTGGGGGAAGGGAGCAGTACAATAAGGGCAGGACTTCTTTGAGGTTGGGTACCTGAGGCAGAGTAGTAGGGAGAAGGGGGCCAAGTTGTGATATAATGTAGTGGTTTTTATGACATTTGTGTTCTTGAACCCTTTGAGTTCCTTCCAGTTTAGTGGTGCCAAACTCAAATAGAAAGGAATTTCTATAGTTGTACATTGACTTAGAAAACTCAAATTAACATTATCTTTGTTTTATTGTAGTTTTATTTATTTTGTCAAACATTTTCCCATTACATTTTAATCTGGTTTGACACCTCTGCTCTAGTTGCGCAATGGCCTTTACTACTAGAGTCGTTTTGTAACAGTAAAGTTGTCATGTTGAAGCTATGCCTTTGGCTTTCTGTGATACCTGATACCTAAAGAGGAAAGGAGCAACATTAATGTTGAGTCCACTTGAGGCTTCCTAAGGCCAATGGAAAAGAAGGACCAATTGTAGGGAAGTATTTGTTCATAGAGACTTTGAGGTCAGGTAGAAAGCCAGAAAGAGAAAATCAAGCTGGGAAATAAGCTTTCCAACCCTGGGAGTGACAGATGTTGAAAACATTCTGTTAAGTCTGAGATCTCAAGATGTACCCTTCGGGTGATGGGACAGATGGAGCAGGAACTATATCAGAAAAGGAGCAGATGTCTCTGAAAGGCCTTCTGATGTCAGACAGAACCCTCCCTAGAACATCAACCCATTGACATAGGAGAAAAGTACCAAAGGCTGCCACGGGACAACAGAAACTTGAGGGAGGGACACATATACTCTTTCCTTATCATTTAACTTATTGAAGAACACACACATAAAACACCTAGATCAGATAAATTTATCTTTGAGAAATTCAGACAACGCTGTAGTACCCTTCCCAAGGCCTGGAAGTTCGCTGGGGTACTGTGAACAATCCAAACTCTCTCATAGTGAAAAGACACCATTAACTAGGCTCGCCTAGTTAAATTTACTGGTATTGGTAACACTGTTAATTCCTTCTTAAATCCCTGACTGATACTTTTTTTTTTCTGCATCATCAGAGGAGCAACATAACTCAGCTGTGATAGCTCCCTTTCTTTCTCCCAGTTTCAGTAATGATGATAGGAATTGTGATGTCCAGCTGTGGTATCGACTTCTATAGCAACAGTGTTAAATGGTGAAGAGTATGTCTTGTAAAATATTGTTCTCAGGCATGTCTGGACACTCTAATAACCTACTTTGTCTTGATATGCCACATGCATAGTCTATACTTGTGGTGAATATACATCCTAGACTTTCTAGGATAGTCTTGATTTTAGATATTCTGTCCTGTTGTGCCCATAAACCATTGACATATGTAAGACATTCCAAGATTTCAGCAAATAGCAATAGAATTAATCAAGTCAGTAAGCATTATGGTAAAAATAAATACAAAGTACAAAAGATTGAGAACCAAAAAAGAGGCAGAATGATAGCCTGAAAATAAAAACCGTCATAGCTATTACTCATGAAAAGTATGTAGTACAACATTGGAGAGTTTACAGGGGGAAGAGATTACCATCAATTGGTGGTGGTAGGGATCAAGAAATACTTCATGGAGAAAGTAAAGTTACAGTTGGGCCTTTAAGGATGAGTAGGGAAGGGGGGGAGACAAGCATTTATTAAGCACCTACTATGTGCCAGGCAGAATGCTAAGTGCTTCACAACTATTATCTTATTTGATCCTCATAACAACCCTGTGAGGAAGGTAAAATTTTTATAGGGTAGGACTTAACAAAGCAGGTATGGGGAAGGGGAGAGTTCTCTAGGTATAGGACATGATGTAGACAAAGACAGGACAACAGAGGAGATGTTTAGGGAACTGTTTGTTAGTAGTCTAGTTTAAAACATGGGGTACATGAAGAGGAATAGTATGAGATATAGTGGAAAAGGTAGGTTGGAGCCAAGTTGTGAAAGGCCTTGAATGCTAGGCTAAGGATTTTGAAATTTTTTTTTTGTTAGGTAATGGCAACTATTGAAGGTTGTTAATGGGCATAGTAAAATGATAAGAGTATTAGGAAGATTAATATGATAACAGTGTGTAGAATGCACTGGAATGGAGAGAGACTAGAAGTGAAAAATCTGATTAGAAAACACTTGCAATTCTTCAGAAAAAAAGGTGATGTCATTTAATCAGTATTTTTTAAGTACCTACTGTATGCCAGGCACTGTGCTATGCACTAGGAATCCAGAGAAAAATAAAGTTGTCTTTGCCTTCAAGAAGCTTACATTCTGTCTTAGGTAGATACAAGATTTGGTGATTGATATTACTATCTGGATTACTGGGATAATGGTGGTGCCATTGACAGAAATAGGGAGGTTAGGAAGAAGAGCAGTTTTTTGGGGGTCGATGTTGAGTTTAGTTTTAGACGTGTTTGGTCTGAGTTTGGTGGGAAATGTCTCTCAGCTGTGGCTTAGCTCTCCTGTTACCCTCATATTTTCTGTGAGAAGCAGCATCTCTGACTAAGTGTGATTCAGATCTGGTTTGTAAACCAATCCTCAATATGTACAAGAGCTTTTTGCTTGGTATCTCTTTGGCTCCAAGACTGCCTCCTAATGACTACTCACCCTTCCAAGAAAACATAGACTAGAATGATTGTGGAATAAAATTCATCTGATCAGGGGATGTGGACAAGATAACACTTTCTTGAGCCAGTGACTGAAAATCCTGACTCTGGACAAGACCAGATTTCTAACTGAAAATTTTGATACCTGGTTAATGGGGTGATAAGGGTCTATAATGTAGCTCTTCAAAATGTGCCTGGGGCAAGTAGCATGAAATTAATCAACTTTTAAATAAAAGTTCAAAATATGTTGAATACAAAGAAACATGGGAAGACATATAAAAACTGGATGCAGAATGAAGTAAGCAGAACCAGGAAAACAATATATTCAATGACCACAAAAACATAAATGGGAAAAACATTGACAACAAAAAACCTGAAAATGAAGACAGTGTAATTTTGATGACCAAACTTGGCCTCCACGGCAAGGAAAGGCACTTCCCTGGCCACTTTCTTTGATGAGGTGTGACTGTGGATGTAGAGCACTGCACGTAATGCCAGACTTTTTTGATGGGTTGGTTATCGGCATTGTAGTATAGTATATAGATACTGAACTTAGAGTCAAGAAGACTCTGGGTTTAAATCCTCTCTCAGACACTTGTGAGCTCTGTGACCCAGAGCAAGTCACATAACTGCTCTGGGCCTTAGTTTCTTCATTTATAAAATGAGAAAGTTGGACTTGATAACCTTTAAAGATACTTCTATTTCTAAATCTATGATCTTAATTTTGTTGTTTTTTCCCATCTTTTTCTATTTATATTTCTTTTATTTATTTTTTTCAGAGATGGCTCTCTGAAAGAAGGCATGTGGAGTAATGTTTGTTTCTGTTGCATCATTTTAGTTATGTCCTACTCTTTGTGACCCCATTTGGGGTTTTTTTGGGAAACATATGGTTTGCCATTTCCTTCTCTAGTCATTTGATAGATGAGGTAACTGAGCCAAACAAGGTTAAGTGACTTGCCCAGGGTCACACAGCTACTAAGTGTCTGAGTTCAAATTAGAACTCAGTTTTTCCCCAACTCCAGGCCCAGTGCTCTATCCATTGTGCCACTTAGCTGGAGTGTAGGTGACATAAAAACAAAAGATATTGATAAATTCATATTAAAAATAAAAGAAATATAAATTAGGTTGAGGTATTTGTGGGAAGAGACTTTAGGACACTACCCTGTGGTAGAGAAACAAAGACTTGATTCTGGAACTCTATTAAGATTCTTCTAGGGAAGCCATAACTACTGGGGAGAAAAGGGAAAAGACTGGGGCTGGGACAGAGAGATCACCCAGGGCATAGATGCCTGGGTGAATAAACTGTCACCTGGAAGCTTTTTATTTTAACTCATTTTTCTTATTACATTTTGTTTTTAATTAACAATAATTTATTTTACTTATTTTCTCTCCATTAGCTTTAGCTTCTCTTCCCTCTTAGAAAAAAATAAGAAAATCCATGTAACATATATGGATAGTCAAACAAACTAAATTTCCATCTTGACCATATATAAAAATGTGTGTCCCATTCTGCATATTTAGTCCACCACTTTTCTATTAGAAGGTGGGTAACATTCTTCATCATGGGTCCTCTGGATTCATGGTTGATTATTGCATTGATCAGAATTGTTAAAGTCTTTCCTAATTTTTAATTTTTACAAAGTTGTTATAGTATATAACAACTTATATAGTTATTATATAGTATATAATAACTTCTGGACCTGCTCACTTCACTCTGCATGAGCTCTGACAAGTCTTCCCACATTTCTCCAAAATTGTTCCCTTTGTCTTTTCTGGGTTGGGAGGAGGTAGAGCTGAAATGGGAGCTTGAAGTTTGGCCAAAGTTTGGAGTTGGAAGTTGAAGAGAGAGAGAGAAGAGCTCCTGAAGTGAGAGGGCAGAGTAGAAGCAGGGACCAGAAGAAGGTAACTCTCCCGGGGCTGCCACTGTGAATAGGCAGGTGTCTGTTTGGAAAAAGTGGCCGCTCTCCCATGCAGGACTAGTTGAAATTATGGTGGGAAAGAAAGGAGAAAGTGGGTATTTCTTCCTTTCACTTTTACTTTTTACCTTAACTTCCAAACCTTACCAAATAGTGCTACCTGATGAATATACTACCTTTATTTGAGACTCTTTTTCTGCAAAAAAAACCCTCCTGTAGTTGCAAGAAATAATGATTATGATATGGGGATCAGTTCAGGAGCCTTTAACAAACTTTAATTATAGCCCAGCAGAATTTCCCTTATCTTTCTCCTTTATCCAGGGCTGTATTTTGGGAAAGGTAGTTTTAGTAGGCAAATAGTTACACATTTTTCTCCAGCTATACAGAAAATATAGATGTGGTGTGTATGTGTGTGTGTGTGTGTGTGTGTGTGTGTGCGTGAGTGCATGTGCCTTCATTTAGCAACATGCATGCGTAGAGGGAGATAATTGTGTTGCTTTTAGGCAGGGTGCTGAAAACTATCAATAAGGACAAATACAAAGATCTTTTGGTGATTATAATAGATCCAACCCCATACAGAGGCTCCCTTCAGCACTTAATTCTATTAAAGAAACAATAAGGTTAGACAGAGTAAGAACAACTGGCATTGTCAACTGGGCCAGTGGTTTTTGAACAGATTTTTCAGTAACAAACACACAGCACAGGGCCACTTGTTGAGGTGAGATTCTATTCTGGGGAGCAATCAACAGTAAGTAATTTTCATTTTACATTAATGATGGTATTTTCTTCTGCACAATGTCCACAGCAGGGCCTATTACATACTCTTTGGAATGGGAGAAGCAGTCATAAGCTTGCTAGTCAAATGACCCCCAGCAATAGGGTGGTAATCGGAGATGACAGAGATGAGGAAAGTAGTTTAGAGGTATATATTAGGTAAGATTTTAGTCGCTGAGGGACTTTACAGGATTTACAAGCTATAAAGATGTATAGAGAATTTTCTCTCTTAGGTGTTTAGGAATTGAAGGTTTCAGTGGTCATGGCTGTGGGTTCCTGGGGGCTGGTCAGGGGTAGATAAAGGCTCTATAAAACTTACTTTCTCGGGCATGAGCATAAGGGCTAAGAATTAGATTTAAGAATTAAAATTAAGAAGGATTATGATTAACAAATGATTGGTGAGTTTCTAATGAATGTTTTTAGTAGAGTGATAGGGACAGAAGCCATTTTACAGTTGGTTAAATTGATAAAGCCTTTCTTAAGTGCTTGCTATGTGTCAGGCACTGTTATGAGTTGTGAGAACACAAAGAAAAGAAACCAAGATGAACCCTACTTTCAAGGAGTTTATATTCTAATAGGAGAAGACAACATATAAGGGAGAGGTGGAAAGTGGGGGGTAGGGAGGAAGAGTGGCAGAAGTAGATAAGGCAGCCAGAGTAGAGAATGAATTTGGAGGAAAATGAGCCGAATGGCTAGTGTTTCTGAAAATATGGTGGTTCTGGGCAAGGACTCATTAATTATCCAGTTAGACTCTGGGTGGAGTCATCTTCAGGCTGAGGAGGGGCAGCTGGGAAGAAAAATGAAGTAGGAGGGAAGTGAGAACTATGGCTTAGATTTCTGATGATGGTGGAGTGATGGAGGGGTGCAGAAAAAGTGGTTTTAGATGATTTTTTTCAAGAGGTTTGGAAGTGAAAGGGAAAAGAGAGGTAGGATGAAAGCTTGAGAGTGTATCAGGCTGGTGGGAAAATCAGAAGAGCTGTTATAAATCTTACTTACTTCATATGATTTAATTCTCATAGTGGGGAGAATCCCCAAATCTCAGCTTCTTGTAGAAATATTAAGAGTTTCTGAACCCAGACTTATGAAGAGAGAAGAGTTCCTGAGTTGGGCACAACTTTGGAGCAAAAGCATGTCCCCCATATTGGAAGAGCAGCAGGGGAGTAATAAAATGAGGAATAAAAGATCCACTCTTTGACCCCCCCACTGTTACAATAAATTACTTGGACAATGTAGATTTTAAGGGAACAATGTTACCTTACTAGCAGCCTAAAGTTTATTTCCTTCCAGGAGGACCCTTAGGGTAATTCCATAAAGATAGACTCTTGTTTGGATCTCTGGGGTAAAAGAGAGAGAGGAGGTTGCCTCCCTGGTAAACTCAAGATAATTTTTCTTGTTAAGTGGTGCTATAAGTCTAGAAAACTTTAGGACCCTAGGGAAAAGTAGGTCTCATTAGAGAGTGTGGAGAGTTGTATCAATTATTTATAAGTAGCTGTGAGTCTTTTATGGGTTCTCTGCATTTTTTGTAATGTGAATAAATGTTGTTCTATACCCCAATATATGCATTATTACCTTGATTGCATTTAGGATTTTCTTGGCAAAGACACTTGGAGTGGTTTGCCCTTTCCCTCTCCAGCTTATTTTACCAATGAAGAAACTGAGACAAATGAATTTAAATAACTTGGCTAGGGTCACACAGCTATTAAGTTTAAGCAAGATTTGAACTCAGGAAGAAAAGTCTTCCTGACTCTAGACCAAGTGCTCTATCCACTGTGCCACCTAACTGTCCATTCTAGACTTTAATTTCCAGGGAAGGAAGAGCTGAGGTTGTACTTTATTTAAACTTTATAGTTTACTCAGTCCTGTTGTTATGTTTTACACATAATGGGCAATTCATAAGTATTTTTTGGTTTTAATTTGTGGCATTTGATTTCTAGGGGCAATAAAAAGGTCTTCTGGGGTCTCATAATATCCCTTCCAACCACCTTGTCAATGATATCTCAAATTCCTCTAACAGGTAAAGCCTTTCATTCCAAACTAGGATGTCCAGCTATCTCCCTGAGAGAAAGAACCCAGGGACTTCTGTTCACACAGAAGTACAAAGGAATGGGGTCAGATTCTTTCTTGAGAACAAGTTGTGATAGCTGCACAAGGGCACTGGGTGTCAGAGAGAGGATGTGGGAAGGGAGGGGAATGAGACACCACTTCCCTAGAGGGAGGAACAAAGCAGGTCAGGAGATGACTTTACAGTTGTGCCAAGGGCTGGACCTCTAGACTATCTCTTTCAATGCTGAAACACAGGCTTGGTGCGGGCACAGCCCAATGCACAGCAGAGCTGTTCTTTCCTTTGGTCTAAACCCAAGACTCTGGAGAGAGGCTGTATTTCATCAAATCATAGGGTTATAAGAGACCAGCAGTTGTGAGGTGCTAAGTGCCAGCAGGCACTCTGAGCTCATTCTTCTAACAGCTGCCTAGTCACCTGTAAAAACTGCTTCAACCTCAGGGAGCTTGCTGGCGCCCGGCCATTAGATCATGTGGTCAAGCAGTGAGAACTCAGAGTCCCAAGCACCCAGTGGTCGTTTATTTTTGGCCAGCTCCTGTGTTTCCAGCTTGGATGGTGTCTTGTGATAAACCCTTTCATCCAGTGGTCATGGTTTAGATTCTGAAACCCCAAGTGTGTGGTATAACCAACCAACCAATCAATCAACTAAGAAGCATTTATTAAGCATCTTCCATATGCCAGTTAAAACAACATGAGACTAGGAGTCAGGAGACCTGGGTTTTTCTGTTCTTGGGACTACCGCTAATTAGCTGTGACCTTAGGCAAATTATAGGATCATAGATCTAGACCGGGAAGGAAACTGAGGCCATCCAATTCAGCTCCCTCTTTTTGCAGATGAAAAAACTGAGACCCAGGGAAGTTAACTGACTTGCTTAAGGTCATACAGGTAGAAATCATCAGAGGAGGTATCTGAATGCAGGTTCTTTGACTTTAGAGCTAGTAACCTTTTTCTTACAATCATTTAAAAAAATGTAATATTTTTTCTTTATTACCAGAGCTCTTTCGATACACCATACTGATCCTCTCTGGGCCTCAGCTTCCTCATCTATATAATCTTTGCATTATCTTTTACAGGGATGTGGTGAGGATCAAATAAAACAGTTCATATGAAAGTTCCTTCAAGATTATATAGAGGTATATGAGCATAAGTGCTTATTTTTTCAAGTGGGTCTCCTGAACCTTCCTTAACTACAATAAGAAAATGCTTTTCAGTTTCCAAAGTATAAACTAAACAGATACAAACTGTACTATTTTTCTTTTTTCCTATTTAAATAATAAATAATATGTGGCATTATTTTTCTATGTAACCAAAAGTGTTGTATAGCTATGTTCTTTACAAATGAAAATTTCTACAGGACAGGTCCTCCTTTCCCTTTCTGTTTTTCGGTAGAACAATAGAATCATGGGGTTGTTAGAAGTAGCCCAATCCTCTCTTTTTAAAAATATAAAAAAAAAAAAACAAAAACCAAACCAAGGCTCAAAGGTTGAATGACTTATTCCCAGATACATTGGGATGTCATATGTAAAGGATTTAATTTTCAAAACCAGATCCTATCATAGATTCACAAATATTGGATACTGATGACTTTGAAAACATCATTTCTTCTATAATCAGTGATCTAGCTAGTATCTAAGTAATAAAATAAGACATCATATGATTGGGTTCCAGGAAAAGCCATTAGGTTTGGAGTCAGAGGACTGATGCTTGAGGCCCAGCTCTGTCTATGAGACCATGGCCAAGTCACTTAATCTCTCTGGGATAATCTGTAAAAGGATCTGGGGTAGGGGAGAGGAGAGTAGCCTAGGTTATTTCTAAGGTCACTTTTAGCTCTAAATCTATGTTTCTAGTACGAGTGCAGAGGAAGGAGTCATCCCTGAGAGTGGAAGTAGTCTGTGAAGTCTTCATGGAGGACATTGGACTTGATCTGTATAAAATTTCTATGGGCTGAAAGGATTTGGACAGAGTAGATGACCTACTAATTGGGTGGTTTTGGAATTGGCTAATCCATCAGACTCAAAGAGAGCTGTTGATTAATGAACCTATTAGAACCTAGAAAATCATCTCCAGTGGAGTGTCACTGGTTTTGTCCTTGGACATGTTCTATTCAGTGTTTTTTTTTTTAAATCAGTGACTTGGATGAAGACATAGATGGCATGTTTACCAAATTTTCAGGTTTGGGCAGCTAGGTGGCAAGTGCCAGGCCTGAAGTCAGGAAGACTCATTTTCCTGAGTTCAAATCTGGCCTCAGATGCTTAGTAGCTGTGTGACCATAGTCACAGTTTCTCAGTTTCCTCATCTATAAAATGAGTTGGAGAAGGAAATGGCAAACCACTTCACTATCTTTGCCAAGAAAACCCCAAAAAGGCTCACAAAAAATTGGACATGACTGAAATGACTGAATAACAACAAGTGAACTAGAAAGGATTGCTAGCACATTTCATGACAGAGTCAGGATCTAACCACTTTAATAAAATGGCACTTTGATTAAAAAGCCACCTGCACAAATAGAGGTGAATAGACACATGGGTAGAAAGCAATTTATGTAAAAAAGATTGGAAGTTTTAGTGAACTGCAAATTCAATCTGAGTCAGTCATGTGGCATAGCATTCAAAAGAAATGATAGGATTTTAGGCTAGATTAGTAGAAGTCTGGAATGAGGGAAGTAGTCCTACTGTATTATTCTATGGTTAGGCTCCATCTGAAATGTTGTATTCAGTTCTAGGCAATACTTTTTAGGAAGGATAGTGATAAGATGGAGAACTACTGGAGGGTGATCCATTTGGCAAAGGATCTTCAGATTATGTCACATGAGTTGCTGAAGCAACTGGGGTTATTTACCCTAAGCTGTCTTTAGGTTTTTGAAAGACCACCTGGAACTAGGAGCAATGGTTATAAGTTAAAGGGTTGAAGATTTAAGTTTGCTGTAAGAACACTCCTTTTCTCTTGAGCATTTCTGATTATGTGATCTTGGCCTTCAGATGTGGGACACTGAAACTTAGGAGATCCTGGAGGAAGCAGGTGAGAGGCACTGGGACCTCAATGAGAACTACCAAAAGCAAGAAGAACTATTGGAAACCACTCCAGACAGAAAGTGCCATGAGAGCAGCGTAGGGAGTATCACAATTGGGAAAGCTTCACTCTGCTTCACTTTAGTAGGTGTCTATTTAACATGCCAGGGAGTGGATATTGTTAATCTTCCATCACACACTTTGTTATTGTTGGTCAATTGTTTCTGTCGTGTTTGGCTCTTTGTGACTCCATTTGAGGTTTTCTTGGCAAATATATTGGAATGGTTTGCCGTTTCCTTTTCCAGTTCATTTTATAGATGAGGAAACTGAGGCAAACAAGGTTAAGTGACTTGTCCAGGGTCACAGCCAATAAGTGTCTGAAACCAGATTTAAATTCAGGTTTTCTTGGCTCTGGGTCTGGCCTTCTAAGCTACTGCACCACTTAGTTTCCCTATACACTTCACTGAGGAAGGAGAATAATAATTTCTTGCCAGGAAGTGTGATGGAATTGGAGGGCCAGGATTTGGTTGGTGACTTAAGTTAGCTATCTTGAATTGTAATTCTGACCTCAAATTTCAGTTGGAGACTATGGCTATGAAATAAAGGAGAGGATTACAGTAAGATATGTTAAGAGAAGAACATAGGGTATATCAGTACAAGGAACCAGTCCTAACATCTGAAAAAGGTATTGCCAAAATAACTATAAATAGAGAAGCCCCTTTGGTGAGAGGACATGGGCTTTTGCTGTTGGGTGTTTTTAATTTCTTCAAGGCTTAGAATAATTTATAAGATTCCACAGAGAGAAGCATAAATAGGGCTATTGGCTCTTTGACATTTCTGCCACTGTAGAGTGAGAATTAGAGATCAAAAGGGCACTGGAATGCTTTATAAGGAGATTTTGGAGTTTTCTTCCATGACATACAATATGCTAGTTTGAAAGTAAAGGGAACAAGAATTAGATAACTGTTTGAGGTCCCTCCAGGCGAGGATAAGAAAATACTTTTAGAGGCTATCACATATTTGCAATAATCCGAAAAACCATTTTTTTTCTTGATGTCTCTGAGACCCATAGGGCTCATTTGCTGCATGTGCATTATGTCTGTTCTAGACATAAGTCTTGATCTGTATAATGGGCAACTGGACAAGTCCAACCCTTATGAGAATGAGCAGTCTGTTCTGGTAACGCAATCCTCATATGGTGTTCAGAGACTGTCCAGTTCTTATTTTGGTCTTCTTTACTTGTGAAAATGAGCCTTTTGATTTGTTATTGATCTGGAGCTGAGATGCCTACAAAATATAATAACTAGATAATTTAGCACCTCTTTCCTGTATGGCTGGTTTGAGAGAGAAAGGCATGTTGTAAGCCTCTAGGTGGGGAGAAACTAGCTGGGTTGAGAATCCCCAGTCTATAAAAGTTATATCTGGAAATTTGCAAGGCCCGTGCTTTGATATTGAGAGCCTCTTCTCTCCAATATCCAGCATTTCTTTGCCTGTGACATTAGAAAAGAATCCAAATTAATGTCCCTGAATGAAAACCTGTCTCTTCCTTATAAAACACTATGGAGAGCAGGCCTACCAACTTCCCTCATCCCTCCATCTCCTCAAGTATTTCCATGCTCAGCTCCAGTCCCACCATCTCCAGGAAACCTTCCCTGATAACTTCAGCCAATACTGAATTCTCTCCTTCCAGACTGCTTCTAACACTTTTCGTTTTGATTTAGGGCTGATAGAAGGAAAATCTTCTACCAGTTAGAGCTAGAAGTAGATTCAATTGCCTCTGGAGGTTGCAAGCCCTTTCCACCCCACCCCACAGCAGTGTGCTGGCAAATGTTTAACAACTGGCTCTCAAAAAATAATGTAACAGGACACATTTTTTTTTTCAGCCAAAGACAAGGTTTATTAGAATATCCGTCATATTGTGCAGACACTTAAGGAGTCCTAACATTAGCGAGCTGGTGGCTAGATTTTAAGAATCTAAGCCAAGTCATACTTTTAAATTTAATCAATATTACTAATACTTTTCCTGCTTTCTTTTTATTTTCTTTTTTTTTTTTAAGGCAATCAGGGTTAAGTGACTTGCCCAATGTCACACAGCTAGTAAGTATTTGAGGCGGGATTTGAACTCAGGTCTCCTTGACTCTAGGGCTGGTACTCTATCTACTGTTACCACCTAGCTGCCCCACACTACTTTCTTAAGTTTAGAAATTAACAAAACAACAAATCAAACTTTGATTTATAGCAAACTGCAGATTTTTGAGGTGTAAATGATTGCACTGAAAATTTAACATTTAGCTCTTAGGAGCCTGTTAGAGCTGACTCCACCATACTCCTGGTTCCCTTTCATGGAAAGTACTTACAGAAGCAAAAGCTAGATGTTGTAGAGGGGATGTATGTTCAGTTATAGGTCAGACTAAATAGTCCCTGAAATTCCTACCAACCCTGTGATTTGGTGATATTTGATTATATTCAGTTCATTTAACTTACTATGTTACTTGTCTGAATTTTGAAATATGTATTAATGACTATGGATCAATAACTCAAATTACCCTATTAAGCAATAGCTTTGAAGTCCAGGCATAATTGATATATTTTTTGAGGTATTTTTTCAAGAGCATTGGAATCCAATGGATCATTTGTTCCATATTAATTGGTGGAGGACTGGACCTAAAGTCAGGAAGACTCATCTTCCTGAGTTCAAATCTAGCCTCAGACACTTAGTAGCTGTGTGATCCTGGGTAAGTCACTTAATCCTGTTTGCCTCAGTTTTCTCATCTGTAAAATGAGCCAGAGAAGGAAATGGCAAACCACTCCATTATCTTTGCCAGGAAAACCCCATGGTGTCGAACAATTGGACAAAGCTAAAAAGACTCAACAACAACAACAAAATCAGTGTGTGGCAGTTGTTACAATTCAGTGTTGCTCAGCACTATTTCTAGAGTCCAACTTATGGTGGGATCTCTTCTTTAGTCTCTACTACCTCCCTTGGGGCTTCACAGATCTGTCAACGAATGGTTATTTTTAGTTTATTCAAAGCCTTCCAAAGCTGCATTAGGAAAGAGGAGACTGTATAATTCAGATAGTGTCACTCTCCTGTCTTCCCCCTTTTTCTGTGCTTTGAAGGAGGGCACAGTTCCATTGATTCTCCTTTGGCTCACGCTGAAATCTTATTCTCTCAAAGGGAACTTGCCCAGGGAATTGCAATGGAAAGCTTGGCACTCCCTGCTGGCAGGGTACAAATCCAATTATCCAGGGGACTTTTCCATAGCCCTAAGTCTTCTTTATGTATTCTAATCCTCTCTCCCATGAAGTAAAGGGGTAGGCATACAAATTAAGTCCCAAGACCAGCTCTGGGTAGCTCATGGGTATTCCAAAATAAATTCTAAAAATGACTGTGGACTTTATTGGGATTATCTATCTGGTGGATGGTCCTTGTCCTTCTCTTGTCCTTGGTCTTCTCCCTCTTCTTGAAGTCAGCCTTGTGGCTATTTCATAGTTCATTAGCACTTCCACCAGAGGGTGACCAGGCAAGAGAATGGAGAAGAAACTCAAATCAGTCAATTTGGCCACATTGTACAAGTTTTGATGGTGAGGGTGGTGGATGAAATGAAGCTGTGGGTTTCTTTTTTTTGTGTGTTTCATTTTCTCATATATTTCTGTCACCCATAAAGAGCTGGTCCTAGGAAGAAATTGGGAAGCAGGCAAATTTATCACACTTCTCTCACTCTCCCCTTGGTTCCCATTATACTCATGTGGTGACCTGCAAGGCTCCTTTCAAATCTAACATTCTTGGCTTCTGTGTTTCCCTGAATACAACTTTAATCTAACTGGCCTACTGTGCTCCTGACCTCTCCATTTAAAATTCATTAGTTTTCTGCTCCACTGCCTTAGGGCTCTAGAGACATGTTCATTACTCAAATAAAGATATTTTTGCTAGTGTATTCCTTCTTTTAAGCTAACCCATAAGGGATTAAAAGCTGATTTGTGAAATTTTGTGTGTTGTAGAGAGATACTTTTGAGGACATTCAGGTAGCAAGGAAGCAACAAGTGTTTGTTAAATACTCTCACTTGTGTGAGAGACCTTGTGAGAAGTGTTAGGGATACAAATGCAAGCCAAAACATCCCTGCTCTCAAAGAGTGTAAGGAGAAGGAGAGAAGGAGGAGGAGGAGGAGATTTATTGTTGATATTGTTCATCCTTATTTCTGGAAGAAAACTAATGATATCAGGAGGGTGATGTCTTGACTTGTGCATGAATTGGCTTTAGGTGAGGCAGGACTGTCAGTCTCACTCTCTCCTCCAGAGTCATTGAAGTCCAGTAGCAATACAAAAATCAAGACAACTGGCAATGGTCTGGGATACAGTGGATGACCTTGGCCTTTCTAAATTAAGCCTCTGCTTCTGACTTCAACACCAAGCTCTTTCAGGCATACCTTCCCTTCTTCCTTTCCTCTTCTAGGTCTTTTCATCTCCCTTTTTTCCCTGCTGTCTTCCTGCCCCTAATTCCTCCTTTTTCAGAGTGAGGAGGACCTAGGAACTGAAGGAAATGCCAGAGTGTGATGGTAACTGAGGCATGGAGTCAAAGTCTTGAAAGATATAAACACAGCCAGGTGCCCTTCCTTAAATTATATCATATAAACAAGTACTTGGGGGTCCATACATAGGAACAATGGTCACTAAGAAGACAATAACATACAAAAGTCTATGTAGAATTTCTGTACTAATGGGGACTCAGAAATAGTTATGGGAAATTAAACAGACATGCCTCTAGTATGTGTCCAGATAGGAAATGTCTTTAATTTAAAGCATGATTCCTGATAAATTGGTTGCTATAACATCTCTGGTTGGCCTGATACTGAGAGAAAATTCAGCCAGTCCTTGAGTGACAAATGTATATTACTACTGGAGGAATCTAAATACATCTTCCCTCCCATTTCACTGTTTCAAAACAAAAGGGTGACCTCAGATGGTGGAGTGAGGATGCAAAGTGTTCGCTGCTGCTCTGTAAACATTAGAGCAACGTCTCACACTGTGGAATCCTCTTCCCACAGCAGAAAGTCTCCCTCAGATCTCAGAAGTCATAGAGTGCTGGAGGGGGAATAACTTCCCCCAGCTATTGGAAATCTCCAAATGAGCAATGCCCCCAAGTGTCTCCAGGTTGTTATGGCATTAACTGATTTTATCATGCCCCCTTAATCCAGTAGGTCCCGCTTTGTGAAATGACATTGTATACATGTGGATGTAAGTTACTGGTTAATTGTTGCCTGATAGAGATAACCTTTACATTCTCCTAAATCTAGTTCAGATTGAATAGCAAATGACTCATGTGTTTTGGACATTAGATAAAAAAAAAATTCCTTTTGAGTTCTTTTTGGGATTCTTTGGGGTCCCTCAGGAATGATGAGCTCCTTCTTTGACTGCTCTGATTTCTTTCTTAGAAGTATCTTCTTTAAAGTTGGTCAGGATCCAGTAGATGGCAAAAATAGCAAAAGAAAGAAAATCAACATTGGCAGTACTGTAGGGAAATAGACACTCTCATGCATTCCTGATGGGATTATAGATTGGTGAAAGTATTTTGAAGAACAACATGTCCATGTCTGGTTACAAAACCAATCATATCTTTTGACCGAATGATCCTACTCCCAGGACAGTCCCTGAATAGTCAATAAACATTTAAGCACATACTATGTAGCACTCTGCTAAGTATTAGGGATACAAAAAAAAAAAAGAAAAAGGAAAACCATCCTTTTTCTCAAGAAATTTGCAATCTAATGGGGGAAGACATATGCAAAGAAGTGGAAAACTGGACAGTGGAGAGAGGGACAGGGAGGTACATGATGTGTCCAGTCCAAAGGAATAAAACTGGGTGGGAAATGAAGAGATGGCTGGGAAACTTTGTGAAGAGTTCTTTGTTCTACCCACCAGCCCGAGAATCAGAGGGGAGGAGGCTTCTGAGGGTACTGTTGAAGTGTGGGTACCAAGGCTGATGTCATCTTGAAGGATGATGAGGTTTCTGATCATGAGGTCCTGGGAGTGTGATGCAGTTCAGTCCAAAGGAGTACAGCTTTGTGGAAAATGACTTTACCCTAAAATATTATAAAAAAGAAAAAAGTACCGATAATAGCTAACATTTATGGGGCATTACTATGTGTCTGGCACTACGCTAAGTGCTTTACAATTATTATTGCATTTGATCCTCACAACAACCCTTTGAGGTAGGTACTATTATTATCTCCATTTTATAGATGAGGAAACTGAGGCAAACAGAAGTTAAGTGACTTGACCAGGTCCATACAGCTAGGAAGCATCTGAGACTAAATTGCAACTCAGCTCTTCCTGACTCTAGGCCTGGGGCTCTATCTGACGCATCACTTAGCTGCCCCTATGTGTTCAATAGTTGGAAAACTAACAGAACACTATGGAATATTAAGGTAATGGAATATCATTAGGCCATAAAATTAATACATATGAATCATATACGAAAATATAGAAAGACAGAAATGAAATGATTCAAAATGAGAGCAGCAGAACCAGAATTACACACACTTTTACTATAGTTACATTTTTTAAAACAAAGAAAGCAAAGCTAAAGATGGTAGATTTTCATACAGACTTGGAAACATAGACCAAAAGCAGTATTTTGTTTGCTTGTTTGTTGTTTTTTGATTCTTTTGGTTCTAGCTTGGTGAATGATAAGGTTTTTTTTTTTTTTTTGGTAAGATTTTCTTTCTTATTTTGTCCATTTGATTGCTTTGTCAGTGATTAAGTTCATTTTTTTGAAGGTGATTTTTTTTATTAAAGAAAATTTATTTTCAGTTCTGAGTTCTTTCCTTCCCTATTACCTTCCCTCCACCCATTGAGAAGGCAAGAAATATGACACCCTTTCTACATTTGAAGTTATGCAAAGCATATTAATGATTAAGTTCATAATAAAATATAATAAAAGTTGGACCATTAAGGGAAATTTCCTTGACTTTGCTGTCTGAAGACATTTAGATTCAATATAATAGGACTCAAAAGACAAAAGCAAGTTCAGAACTTTAAAGGTTAGCCCAATTACTGGGCCCAAAGTCAGCAGAAGTGCCAATGAAGCAACCGAAGTCATAACTGGTGAACAGTCACTGTTAGCACCTCATTTCCTCTAAATGCTATGGAAATATCAGCTTAAAAGCAACGAATGGATTGGTCTAGAGTCACATCTACAGTGAAGACAAACAATGGAGAGGCCTGCTAATAGCCAAAACCCTGAGGTGTTTAAAAAGAAATAGTAACAGAGTGAGTAACTAGAAAATTCACCAAAACAATGATGAAGCTCTAAATTTCCTCCAACAATAGCCACTCTTCAGAGATTCTATGAAAGCAAGATGGGGACATTTGGGTATAATGCTCAAGTTAAAGGGAATGGACCTCTCAAGAAGTATAATTCGGTTCAATCAATCCATCACTGAGTACTTGCTGAGCTGAGAATACATTCTTAACCTGTGCTAATACTGCAAGAGCAGGAGAAGATACAATTTCTGAACATAAGGAGCTCACACGTAGTAGAGGAGGCAAGATGAACACCTGTGAAGCAATTAAGATTATAGGTGCTTTAGGAATTCTGAGGAAATAAAGTTCGCTTGGTGTCAGAGTAGAAACAGAAAGTTCTATCAAGTTGATGTATTCCATTCCATTGCAATCTTGAAACAGTTCCCATATGAAACGTGTGTCTCTGGTCACTGACTGTAAAGTTGCAATTTGGTCAGGAGTTGTTCTCTGTTCCCCCATCATATGGGTAGTGGTGGGGGGGAGAGTTGGGGGATTTAGAGGCAAGTGGCTCCAGAATAGCTACTCTGTTCAGGTGATCAAAGGGACATCCCTCTTCCTTGCCATGCCTCTCACACTTAGAGACCAAGGCTGTAAATAGAAGCACAGTTGAACGAAGGTTAGGAGCCTAACCTCACACATGGAAGAGAGGATAGGTTTAGAATGGGTGACAGGATGTTAGAACACAGAAGGAGATAGTGCCTCTTTTTATTGTAACATGAATATACACACCTCCAAGTCTTTGCTGAAGACTTTTCCTCATGCCTATTCCACTGTTGAGGTGCAGGGGTGCTGTAACTCCAAAATTCAAGGGCAAAAGACACTGGTCCTACCTCAAATGAATTTGATTAAAGCCTTCTTTATAGCCAGAGACAAGGCTTATTAAACACCAGTTGGGGTGGGTGAGATTTTAAGAACCTAAGCCTTTGTGACGAGAAAACAACCGGGCCAGACTCTTAACGAATCTGAGAGATTTAATGGGGGCAAGACAGACACTTATGTACAATGGTTGAGGAGTGACCAATAGCTTGGGTGACTGAGAGGTAACAGAGAAGGATATGGAAGGGCCAGGTGCCAGGGACCTGGGAAGGGGTCTAGATGGAATTAAGGAGTGGTGGTCTAGGGTGGGGCCAGGTTCAGACAATGAGGACTGGGCTGGGTTAGAGATAACAGAGAATTGGAGATTGGGGCAAAGTCAAAGCCACAATGCAAGGACAATTGAAAGGATAATGTGAATGCCAGGACTATGTGGGAGAGTTCAGGGGAAGTTGTGGGGTGGGGGGAGAGTTTCTAGGGCCCACCATCAAGTGAAATACCTTCTCTCCTATTCAAATTTGATCCATCCTTTAAGGCCTAGCTCATGTCTTTTCATTATAACAAAAAGTACAGATGTCAAACATAAAGGAATCAGCAGATTGGCCATGTCTTATAGTGTATAGCTCATTCTGCTCCTAGAGGTTACCACCTCTCTACTATGAGGCATGATTCACTGTCAGTTCTCTGAATGCACAATTAGTTGCTACATTGATGGCTATTTCAACTTGGTTTTCCTTTACATTTTTATGGTTATTGTAAAATTGTTCTTTCAGTTCTGCTTAATTTTTTTAAAATTATGAACTTAACAAATATTAACATTTTCTGAAGAATGGAAAAGAGGATTGTATATGAAACTGTAAACTTCTATTATCAAAACTGCCTTGGTTGTCTGTGTCTCCTTGTAAACTTCCTTCTGCTTTTTTTGTTATATTAAAACATGTTTTATTGATCTTTTTAAAAATCACCATCCACATCTTAGGTTCCCCAGTAGCCGTCCTCTCTTATAATAAATAAGTATAGTAAAGCAAAACAAATCTATTCATTACTCATGTTTGAAAATGTATGTCTCATTCTGTATCTGAAGAACTTTGCCTTTCTATCAAGAAGGGGGAAGTAAGCTTCATCTTAAGTCTTGGAGTCTTGATGGCCATTGAATTGATCAGAGCTCTAAAATCTTTCAAAGTTGTTTTCCTTTTTGTTTTTGTAAATTGTTACTATTTCAGCATCAGCTCATATGAGTCTTCCATTCTCCTCATCATTTTTTATGTTGGGATAGTTATGTCTTACATTCACATACCATAATTTGTTCAGCTATTCCCCATTTGATGGGCACCTCCTTAGTTTTCAGTCCTTTGCTACTGTAACAACTGCAAAAAAGTTGCCATAAATATTTCTGTCCATATGGGTACTTTCTGTCTTTTATCACTTTGGGGTATATGTAGCTGGAAACTAGTTAGTATGTTGGGTAGAGTATTGGGTCTGGAGTTAGGAACAGCTGAGTTAAAATCCAGCCTCAGATACTCATTGGCTGTAAGACCCTGGGCAAGTCACTTAACCTCTGCCTTGTTTGCCTCAGCTGATAATAAGAGCCCCTATCTCTTAGGGTTGATGTGAGGATCAAATGAGATATTTGTGAAAATACTTAGCACAGTACCTGGCATATAGTAGGTACTATATAAATACTTATTCCCTTCCCTTTTCCTGCCTCTCCTCCACCCCTACCCCCTTCACATGGAATGAGCAGTTTTGTCTCTGCTTACTTTTCTTTCTTTCTTTCCTTCTTTCTTTCCTTCTTTCTTTCTTTCTTTCTTTCTTTCTTTCTTTCTTTCTTTCTTTCTTTTGCAAGGCAATGGGGTGAAGTGACTTGCCCAGGGTTGCATAGCTAGTAAGTGTCAAGTGTCTGAGGCCAGATTTGAACCCAGGTCTTCCTGAATCCAGGGCCAGTGCTCTATTATACTTACTTTTCTTAGTTATATTTAACCTGAAGACTTCTCAGTTCGGCAGCATCTGTCAGTATTTGCATAGACCTTCACGAACTCTGGATCACCTCTAGTCCATGAAGAGGCACCTGAGTTGGATTTTGGGTACCTACATCTTAGTATCTACATCTTAAATTCTCTGATTAGAGATTAGGCTAAACATTTCATACCCTTGGGTCCCCTTTTAAAATGTCAAAACTGTTGGAAGGAAGATTACATTAAACCTCTAAAACCTGACCTTAGGGCAGTAGGAAGACCTTTGGGACCAGGCCTTGGGGGTAGGGGAGTGGGGAAGGAGCTGAAGATTGAAGGAAAGGACACAGAAAAGGGTACTAGGAGAAGCAAGGCAAATCTGGGCAACTTTTCAATTTTGCTCAAGGCTGATAATGAAAACTGTCAAGTTCACAAGATTTAGAACTGGAAGTGACCACAAGATTGGGAAGATGCCCAGCATTCTCAGGGTTTCTCCCCCAGTCACCAAGTAGGCCTGCACAGAAATCATCTCTCAAAGATGAGGAGGGAAGTCCTCCCCTTCATTTCTAACAAATCCAAGAAGGAAAATCCTCCGACTCCCTTGACAGCCTGCTCATCTCACAGAAAAACAGCCCTGACAGTCAGGAAGCTTGGCCTCTGAGCTAACTTACCCCCCCCCCCCACCATAATCGAAACTCATTTCCTCAGTGAACAATTAATATTAAACTTGGCATTGAACTTTTCTCCTTAATAGTAAAACAGACTGCTCTTTGGGACTTAATGAAAACCCATTTGTTTCACGCAGGTGAAACTTTCTTTTTTTTTAAGTTTTGTAAAGCTTTGCTCCTCGTCCAGCATCCAACATTACTTTCATTGTTTTCAAATAAGTGGAGATTTGCTGATGATGGCTATTTCACTATTCTGCAGATAGGAGTGTGCTTGCCAAGTCCAGAATAAAACAGCTGGAAAGTGAGCTCCTTCCTTCTATATCCAAAGACATGCAAAGCAAGGTGATGAATGAGCCTGGGGAAGGATGATTTACAGTCTTCTTGTCTTTGGGCACATGCAAGTCCTAGTATACAAATTAAAATCTCCTTTAAAATGCATAGATATTTTTCAGGGCAACCTCACCAAGGCTTTCCTGCTGTGCCCTTGTGTCAGAAATCACCATGTTCCAAGCTCAGCTTTGTAACAACAGCAACAAAATATCTTATATTTGTATAACGTTTCACAGTTTGTAAAGAACATTTACATACATTTGATTTTCACAATAACCAGGGGTGGCTGCTACCTTGGAAGAATACTGAATAAATAGGCCAACCATCTATCTAGGCTTTCCTTAGGTATGGATATATGGCAGTGCAAGTCTGACCTTGAAGCCTCCCTACCAGGAGAGTAATACTACAGAGAGAGAGAGAGATATGTCAGATTCTGTAAGGTGAAAACCTTACATAGTCTGTATTCCAGATTATACTAGTTTGATGACATCTTTTTGACTTTGACTTTGGAGGCTTTTGGGAAAGAGAAATCTGGAAAAGTTCATCCTCCTTCATATGAGCCATATAGGAGGGAGGAAAGTGGGCTGGGTCTAGCTGTGAGTATGATCTCTGGATGCTGTTTCCCTTCTCCTTCCCCCTGCAGGCTGCAGCTACAGGATGGTGCACTTGGAATTGACGGTGCACCTTGTGTGTAGCAATATGATGAACAAATGAATTGGTGCAGTGGTTAGAGTGCCAGGCCTGAAGTCTGGAAGACTCATTTTCCGAATTCAAATCTGGCCTCAGACACTTACTAGCTGTGTGATCCTGGGCAAGCCACTTAAGCCTTTTTGTCTCAGTTTCCTCATCTATAAAATGAGCTGGAGAAGGAAATGGCAAACCATTTCACTATCTTTGCCAAGAAAACCCCAAAATGGGGTCATGAAGAATCAGGCATGACTGAAATGACTGAATACACATTTGTGAAGCGCAGTGCTAAATTCTAAGGGTGCAACTGGAAAAGTAATTCAGTCCCTACTCCCAAGGAACTCACATTCTAAAGAGGGGGACAACACATATAGAAGGTTTCAGCTGCAAGTCAGATGGGAAGGTCTCATGCACCATAGGGTGTGGAGGCGAAGCACGTAGTATTGCTTCTTCTTTAATGCTGTTTCCACAGGTAAAATCATAGCAGTTTCTGATGTTGACCCATTTGATAGTGGCTAGGACTTTGACAGAAAGAACTTTCCTTTCTGGATGTAGCTGTGGACGTAGCATCTGTAGGAGCAGCTCTATAGAGGCTATAGCATCTCTACAGGGATTGCTTCACAGGATGATGGCTACTGGCACTGGATCAGAAGCATTGCTCTTACCAAGTCTCTTTGGCTCAGGGTTCAGGGTTATCTCCATTGGGGTTTGAAGGGAGATATTGGTTAAAGTGGTAGTTTGACTTGCCTAGGGATATGCTGCTTCCTGTTGATCTCATTCCAGTTAAGCTGACTTTTGCCTATCCTGAGGGTGGCATTTGGTGGGCAGTTGGTTGACAGTTGGTGGAGACGGCTGGTGCCTTCTCCACAGGAGTTTTTATGGTTTATGGATTATAGTTGAGCTGGAAGCAAGACTGGTGGTGTAAAGGGAGTACTGCCACTCCCAGGGCTCTTGTGTTTATCTGTCCATTGGTGGCATTGATCAGTGGTTGTTGATAGGTGGAGCATGTGAACAGGTTGCTCCATACGTAAGACATGGGTAGAGCTTAATCTATAATAGATAATGTCCTCATGGGATGGAGGAATGTGGGTATAGAAGAGGTCTAGAAGCCATGACTATGGGATGGACAGGCACCTTGCTTGTACCAGAATTTTCTGTTGGAACATCAACACCTGATGAGAGTCTAATCTTTCTTGAGCTTGGATCAAGTTGGCTTCAAAGGCTTATTTCAGTTAGATCTAGTGGTATATTCATAAAAGTATATTATATAATTATATTATGTAATTATATGTCTTCCTATTTCTGGAAACACTTATATAGGGGTAAGAGTAATATGTTATTCTTGCAAAATGAGAGGATTAACTAGTCAATGAGGATCTAGTCCTTAAAACATGCAATATTTTTCTGCCTGATTCAATCCATCACTTGAACTTATTTCTGCACATCCATAATGAAAGAGTCCTTTCATTCAGAGCATCCAAATTCAAGTTAAAAAAGATATCACTAAATTTTTAACTCCAGGAAAGAGTCTACTCTCCAGTTCTGGAGTCTGACACTCATAGCAATGCTCCCTGTGTAGGGAACTTGTGAGGCCAGGGGTACAGCAGAAAGGATAGCATTCAGCACATAGCATATTTTGAATGCATTGCTATTTATCTCTTTATGTGGATGTTCCCCCCCCCTTTCTAAATTAGACCATAATTTCAATGAGGACAATTGATAGACTGAGGTGGTTTCTTTCCTTGTCAAAAATTAAATCTGTTCATTTGATCCTGAAGAGTACTGATCTTTGAGTCAGGAATAGTTCAAACCTTCACTCTGATACCTACTGGCCAGGTAATTGTGGATGAGTCACAGCCTTTTGAAGATCTGACTTCATCTATAAAACAGGGACACCGATTCTTTCACTACTAACCTGATAGGATTATTGTGAGGAAAGTGCTTTGCAAATATTAAAGAACAATATAAATGTTAGCTGTTTTAGTCTTGCTGTCATCATTATTATTAGAATATATGATATTATATTATGATTATTATTTACTTTGGCTTATCCATTCTTCTTTACTTCTTTCCCTCTATACAAAAACATGCTCAGACTTCCCCATCCGAAAAACCAAACGAAATTGTCTCAGATATCATCCTATTTTTTTTCCTCCCCTTCATTGCTAACCACTCAGCAAGGATGGTCTATGTTTGTTGTCTCCAGGTGCTTATTACTCCTTTACTCAGCAACTTGCTAAATTATGGCTTTGGTCCCAACCACTTTATTGAAACTAGTTCACCAGTGACCTCGTAATTGACAAATCTAATTGTTTTTTCTTTTCTCAGTCCTTATCCTTTTTGACCTTCCTGTATCATTTGATACTATTGAGTATTCTTCATTGACTTCTTGACTTTCTGTAAGGGCATCTCCCAAGGCTCTCATCTCAGCTTTCCTTTCTGCTCATTCTTTGTGACCTTATTCAGTCCCATGGCTTCAACTAAAACCTCTATTCATATAGCTTCCAAATCTCCAGCTCCAGCTGTCTTAGTGTCAGTTTCATATTTTCAAATATCTGCTGGACATCTCTGCTTGCATGTCCTGCTGGTGCTTTGAACAACATGTCCCAAAAACACTTCATTCCCTTCCCTCCAAAACATGCCTGTCTTCCTCACTTACTTATTTCTGTCAATGGAAGCAACATCTCCCAGTCACCCAGGCTTGACATTTCACTCTCTTTTGGATCTTCTCTCTCTTTCCTTTGACATCCAATCAATTGCTAAGTCCTGTGGATTCTCATTTTGTAATATTTCTCAAGTCTGTCTTCTCCTTTCCACTCCTATTGCCAGCACTCTAGTCCAGGACTTCATTACCTCTCCTCTAAATGATTGTAATTATTTTCCTCACGATCTTCCTGCCCCCAGTCTTGTTCTTTTCTAATCCATCTTTCACACTGCTGCCAAAGAAATCTTTCTAGTGCTCTAGTCTGATCATATTAGTCCTCTGCTTTAAAACCTTCAGTGACTCCTCTTGCATACCAAATAAAATATAAATTCCTTCTCTGGGCATTGAAGACTGTCTAGGCTTTAAATTACCCTTCTAGCCTTATTTCACAGAATTCCCTTTAACAGACTGAATTCTGCGTGAACTCAAGACTCATTTGTGCCCTGATTTCATTCTGCCTTCCTCTGCCTCTGTAAAGATGCATATATAGTTCCTGTCTGGAATAGAAGTCCCCAAAGTCCTCCCTTCCCTGCCCATTGAAATACTTTCCTTCCTTAAAAACCTCCTTCTAGAATCACCTTTTCCATTAGACCTTCCCCATAATAAGTAATCTTCGACTCCTCAGTCTCACCTTATTTGATTTGCTTGCATATTCCATTGTTTTTCAACTTGTATTATAATCATTTGTATACGTCTCAAACTTCTCACTCAGTGGTATGCTGGTAAATGTTTTCAACCGACTCTCCAGAAAAAAAATGTCCCCAGACACACTTTTAAGCTTAATCTACTGTTATTAACGTTTTCTCCACCACTCTCTATCACTTAAGTTTAGAAAATCAAAAAACCCAATAAATTAGCCTCTGATTTGCTTTTGTAAATTTCTGGGATGTAAATCTTCACGCTGAAAATTAACTATCTGGTTTTTCAACCAGTTCAAGCTAATTCCAGCACTCCCCTGTCCTAGACCAGAGGTGCCAAATACAAAGCTTGCTGGCTTCTTTGTGGCCAGCAATGCTACTGTGAGAACTGAAGCAGATTAAAACGTAATTGGGAACTATTTAACAAAATAAATAAGAATACAATAAAACATAGACAATATTATTATATGGTTTTCTAAGTCAATATGCATCCACAGGGATCCTTATGTATAGTTTGGTGACCCTCTGTTTCTGTTTGAGTTTGACTCAAATAGACTAGAGTCTTTGAAGACAGAGACTGTCTTGAGTCAATTTTGGATGATGACCCATTCACTAAAGCATAACAAAATTGCACCCATTTATTTAGCATAAGAGAATGTTCTTTGGTGAGGAGGGGTGGGGATTTGCTGCAAAGGGTAAAGGAGATTGTGTTGTTAAGCTAATTCTTATGTTTGGTGGTTTGGAAAGGTTATAAGGAGGCCTAGACTTCTTGGACGAATTTGCTTTTGCTTAATTGTACAGGCTTTGCTGATCGTATCTGATGTATCAGAATCAGTCTACTCCCTTAACTTCTGCTCCTTAGAAGTATAGCTCTTTGAGCAGATTATGCCTTGGGTAATGTCAAGTAATAAAGCAGAAACACAGCCTTCTAGGACATGTACTTGGGACACATTCTCCCTACCTCCCCAGTCCCATCTAACAGAGACTACATACACTTAGAACACTTTAAGGAGACTCCTTTATGTATCAAACTAATGTTTATGATGTGTCATGCTAATGTTGATGCTGCACATGTTAAAGTAATGGATATTTAGTGAAGAAAAATTGCAGGAATGTTTAGGAAAACAGGATATATCTGTTCTTATAGAAGAGACAGGTGACAACAAAGCAAATGTATAGAGTTATTCTACTTATCTCCAAGGCAACTCCTTTCTGAAGAAATTTTGGGATGGCATATATTGGCAAGAAAAAGGGACAAAGTTAAACAACTATTATGAGTTGGCTTTGGGTGTTGGGAAAGGGATGGAAAAAGGTATACTCACAAGGTCTGGATCACTGCAGGAAGGTTAGAAGGATAATGAATGATTTTAACATAACTTTTTTCAGGGAATTAGGTTGCTCAGTACTGTGCAGTCTACTTCCTTTTTCTGGACTAATGTAAATAACAAATCTTCTTGAGATACACAATTAAAAGTCTTAGTCATTGAATAATGTAACAAAACATGAAATTTATTCAAATTTAGTGGACAGGAGGTTATTTTTTATTGATGTGGAGGTCATTATCGAATCAACTCTCTGTCCATCAACTTTGAAAGATCAAAATTAAAACAAAATTGTAACAATAAAAATGAGAAAAGTATATGAGGTGCAATAAAAACAGCTCTACCTGACATCCTTAAAGAGAATATTATTGCTAAAAATAGGAAATGGATGGAGGAACAGAAATTTATACAGATTTTAACTATTTCCTGAAGTTGAATTGATTTTTTTACCAAGAGGAAAGAAGTGACAGCCAAGGGCAACTATGGTTTAGAATATACACTTGTTTGGAGAACTGTATGGAAAAAAGTATGGTGTGAAATTATGAGCAGAATAGCTTCATGATACAGCCTGAAGTGGTGGAGGGAAGAAAAAGTTTACAGAAAATCTGACAAAAGATCTAATTTGGATTCAATTTGACAAAAGATCCAATCCAAGGTCATCCTGAGGGCATTTAAGAATGAAGCTGGAAAGAGTACAGGAAACAGATGAAGACTACAAAATGTCTATATTTTTATAATAAATCTTTTTTCACCCTCAGGGATAGTGAAAGCACTGAATTTGAACTGTAATCTCATTGGCCCAGAATTGTTTATAGAGGAGGTAGGAATGGTACTGAAGAGAACAAAGATGGGAAAATCAGGTAAAGCAGTATACCAAAGTGGTGATCTATCACATACTTTTGAGAGAATTAAGAGACTGAATCTCAAGGTACCCAAGACAGAGGAACAAAACAAAGGGGGAGAAAACATTTTTCAGATTTTATTATTACCAAAAAAGGTGACCAAGAGAATGGTAATAACTAGCCACCCCTATGTTTACTTTCCTATCTATACATAATTTTTGTGAAAATAATTTACATATGCATTGAGGATTTACTTGATGAAGAAGGTGTGAAAAGAGAACAATCAGATTTCAACAAACAATAGTCTTTAGCAGACCACACCTTTATAGTCACAAAATTGAATGAAAGATGTAGGGAAAGGAAGAGCCCACTGAGTTTATTACTTGTCATTTTTTAAAAAAGCATTTAATTCTGTAGAAATGAACTTAAGGATCTTTCTCAAACAAATTGTTTCCCTTTTCTATGTTTAAATCATATATGATTCCTTGAAATATGTAACAACACTATGATTATTAATAATAAAGCACAAAACAGTGATGGATGCATATGCAAGGTGTTTGCCACTTATGGATGATATCCAAGGTATAGTATAAATAGGAAAGGGATTTACTATGGATGATGAGGTCTTCTAAATGTCCCTGTTTGTGGATGACATTGTTCTGACTGTATCAAGTCTCAGAACATTGAAGAGTTTCCTAAATGAGACCCATAATCATTCAAAAGAGTTTGGTCTGTCGATGAAAGAAAACCAATAGGATGAACAAAATCTATTGTCTAGATGGCAATATGGAACTGGGTGGCTAACTCATACAGTTTTTCTATACATTTTGGACAAATACCATGAATAAACAATGAATTGGCCTCAGTTTGTAACAATAGGAGAAGAGCAGGCTGGATTACCTCAGGAAAATTACACAGTTCTTTTGATGATCCTAAGCTTCTCCCTTAGAGGTTTATCTTTTAAAGATCATCATTCTTCCCACCAAGTTGAATTACTGTAAGAAGGGATGTGCCAGAGCTAGCCCTAACTTGGGAGATTATTAATTTAAAAAATCATTATTTACTTATTTTTAACATATATTATTTTAAAAAATTTATCTTTTGATTTTATTTTTTCTAATTGCATCTAGAAACAATTTTAACATTCTTTTTTAAAAACTGAGTTCCAAAACCTCTTCCTCCCTCTTTTCCTCCCTCCTTGAGAAAGCAAGCAATTTGATGTAGATTATACATATACACTCATGCAAAACACATTTCCATATTAATCATGTTGAGAAAGAAAACAGACAAAAAATCCAAGAAAAATTAAGTAAAAATAATGTTTTATTCTACATTCAGACTTTGTCAGTTCTTTCTCTGGAGGTGGATAGCATTTCTCATCACGAATCCTTTGGAACTGTCTTGGATCATTGCATTGCTGAGAACAGCTAAGTCATTCACAGTTACTCATTGAACAATATTGCTGTTACTGTGGACAATATTCTCCTGGTTCTGCTCACTTTACTTTGCATCAGTTCATATATCTTCTCAAGTTTTTCCTGAAAGCATCCTGCTTGTCATTTCTTGTAGCACAATAGTATTCCATCACAATCATGTACCATAACTTGTTTAGCTATTCCCCAATTGAGGTTAAATTTCCAATTCTTTGCCACCACAAAAAGTGCTGTTATTTGTTGTTGTTTGTCTTTCATTCTTGAAGAAGACCAATGATATCAGGAGGATGTTGTCTTGACTTTCCAGTGGATTGGAGTTAAGTGAGGTAGGACTGTGCAAAGTTATCAGCCTCACTCTTTCCTCCATAGTCATCTGAAGTCCAGTGGCGAGACACAGGTCAGATAGGATGGGTGCAATTGGACACCTTGGTCTTTTAAAGCTACAGTCTTTCCCAGGTTTCAGTTTGTCTGAGGCAACACCCATTCAGTGAATAAAGGTTAGGCCAGAATTGAGACAAAAGATGGCCTAGTTTGCCTTCTCAAAAGAATCAATCTGGAAAAGGAAGACCCTCAGGATTTCTGGCCAGTACAGAAACAATTGCTATTTACACTAACTCTGAGTCATCAAAACCCAAACAATGATCAACAGAGTCTTGAGCTGGAACATATAATTGAGCGAGAGTCAGTCAGTGAGATTCATAGTGATTTGGGCTTAAAGTAGTCAAGTAGCTCCATTTGAATACCAATGAGTTTTATCAAAGCCTGATTTTCTAGAGCTATATTTCAAGAAATCATAGATGAAAACTATATGAGACAAAAGAGTTAATTGTCCAAGCTTTTTTTTTTTAAATGATAGAATAAATAAGTATAGAAGAAAGTAAATCTAGCCAGTGATCAAAATTTATATTCCTTTGGGCAGAGCACCCACATGTAAGAGTATGACTGCCCATGTGGACAGAGGTGGAAAAAGAGGAAAGAAAGAAGGAAATATTGCCCAACTGGAATTGGCTAGTTGGCTCCCCAGTGGGGCAGCTAGCTCTTTCTACTCATAAATTGTTGTTTATCTTTTCTCTAAGAGGAGTAATGACATTAGGAGGTGATGTCTTGACTTGCAAGTGAATTGGATTTAAGTGAGGCAGGGCTGTGCTAAGTCATCAGCCTCACTCTCTCCTCTTTGTGAATCTCAAATAACAGACCTAATAATGGTTTTGCTCCATAAAAGGGTATGCACAGTTGATCTCTTTAGGGTAAAGAACTAGTAGTGGTATTTCTGGGTCAAAGGTTTGCATAGTTTCGTAGCCTTTTCGAAAAGGTTCCAAATTGCTCTCTAGAATAGTTGGATTACTTCACAACTCTACCAACAGTGCATTAGTGTCCCAATTTTTCTACTTCTTCTCCAATATTTGTCATTGTCCTTTTCTGTCATATTAACTTATCTGATAGGTGTGAGATGGTACCTCAGAGTTGTTTTAATTTTCATTTTTCTAATCAACAGTGATTTAGAGCATTTTTTCATATGGCTATAGGCAACTTTGATTTTTTCTTCTGAAAACTGCCTGTTCATATCTTTTGACCATTTATGAATTGGGAATGACTTGTATTCTTATAAATTTGACCCAGTTCTCTATATATTTGATAAACGAGGCCTTTATCAGAGAAACCTGCCATAAAAATATTTCTCCCAGTTTTCTGCTTTACTTCTGGTGTTGGCTGCATTAGTTTTGTTTGTGTAAAACTTTTTTAACTTAAGGTAATAAAAATCCATTTTACATCCAATAATGCTCTCTATCTCTTGTTTGGTCATAAATTTTTCCCTTATCCATGGATCTGATAGGTAAAATATTCCATAATCCCCTAATTTGCTTATGATATCACCCTTTATATATAAATCATATGTCCATTTTGACATTATCTTGGTATATGGTATGAGATATTTCTTTTTACCTAGTTTCTACCAAACTGCTTTCTAGTTTTCCCAGCAATATTTCTCAAATAGTGAATCCTTGTCCCAAAAGCTTGGATCTTGCATTTATCAAACACTAGATTACTGTTGTCTTTACTATGGCGTATTATATACCTAATCTATTTCACTGCTCCACCACTCATTTCTTATCCAGTACCTGGTTATTTTCATGATTACCACTTTGTAATACAATTTGAAATCTGGTATTGCTAGGCTGCCTTTCTTCACATCTTTTTTTCCATTAATTCCCCTGATATTCTTGACCTTTGTTCTCCCAGGTGAGTTTTGTTGTCATTTTTTTCTAGAGCTATAAAATAATTCTTTTGTAGTTTGATGGCATGGCAAGATTGTTAAATTTTCAGTGGGAACATTTGCACTTCAGGAACCGGTAATCACTGCAAATCAGGGTTTGATTTACTATTTTGTAGATTGTCCAAATTGAAGACATTTTTAATAATGTGAATTAAATTTAAAAGTATGTGTAAAGCATACATTGTTTTCTTCCTCTCCCTGTACCAAGCATACTTTGAGCAATTAAGTCATTTTGACTATTATAAATACCCAAATTAACTTCAGAAGATCTATGAAGGAAGATGCTATCTGCATCCAGAGAAAGAACTGATAAATAGATGTACAGAATGATTTTATACACATACACACATATGTATATATGTATATATACTGACACACACACATTTGTGTCTAATGGTAGCCATCTCTGGGAGGGGAGGAAGGGGAGGGGAGAAAAAAAGGAAAAAAATATTACATGATAGCTTTATTAAATATTTTTTAAAATAGTAAGTTTTATGTAATAGATTTGCAGTTTTGTGTAAAATCATATTTTTTTTCAAAAAAATTCTACTGTTATGGAAATGCTTATTCATTTCATAAATTAAAAAGAAAAAAAAATCAGGTAAAAGTTGTCATTATAAATGGCAGAGAATAAAAGATGGGCACAATGGATAGGGTGCTGGGCCTGTACTCAGGAAGACTCATCTTCTTCAGTTCAATCTGGTATTAGACACTTACTAGCTATGTTGTGTGACCATGGACAAGTCACTTAACCCTGTTTGCCTCAATTTCCTCATGTGTAAAATGGTTTGGAGAAGTAAATAGCAAACCATTTCAGGATCATTGCCAAGAAAAACCCCAAATGGGATCACAAAGAGTCAGACATGACTGAAATGACTGAACAAAAACAGCAAAAGATGGATTGGTCACATATCACGAGTAACAAATAAGCAAGAGATAGCTACATGTTCCATTGGTACCCAACACAATATTAAGAAAATTGGAGTAAGGTCCGCAGAATGCTGGGGGAGGGAAACCTGCTTTGGTGAGTTCAAGGGAAGACATGGATAGAAGTCACACAGGATGGCCAGTTCTATTTGGGTTCTGATCTTCATCACTGGAGTTAGGATCTAAAATGAGACCAGAGATCCATTATACAATGTTTAAAGAACATGACATATTTCAACAAATTTCCATTTATATATTTTTTTAATCTTCATAATAGCCCAACCCTGAGGGAGGTAAAGAAAATGTTATTGTACACCTTTTATAGCTGTGGAGACTGAAGTTCAATTAAATTGAGTATCTTGCCCAAAGGTCATCCAGTAAAAAGGGGAGAGGGGCAGAACTGGGGCTCCAACCAGGGCTTAAGAATTGTGAAGGAGAAAGAATGGCAGACTTGGAATCAGAGTTTCTACAAATAAATCAGAATGCTGGTTCTACTACTTTCTACCTTTGTGACTTTGAATAAGTCATTTTTTTCTTTTGGTCCTAGTATCTTCATTTCCAAAATTAAGGGATTGGAATAAATGATCTCTAAGATCCCATCAACAGGGCAGCTAGGTGGCCCAGTGGATAGAATCCCAGGTCTAGAGTCAGGAAGCCCTGAGTTCAAATCTGGCCCCAGACCCTTACTAGCTATGTAACCCTGGGCAAGTCACTTAACTTTGTTTGCCTCAGTTTTCCTCATCTGCAAAATGAAGGAAATGGCAAATCCACTTCAGTATTCTGCCAAGAAAACCACAAATGGAGTCATGAAGAGTTGGATACAAGTGAAACGCTGAACAAGATCCCATCAAGCCCTAAGTGTTATATGATTCCACATACAGTGCTTTTTCCATTAAACTACAGTTATCCCTTCTATATCACAGGGATTAGAGGGATGGCACCCCTGAGATCTGGAAAATCTGCATAAAATTTTTGGGCCCTCCCTTTGTACCAGAGGAGAAGTCTGAATTTTTTCTTTTTATTTTATGGGGTATTTACAGAAGCTTACTGTAAAATTTGGGTTAAGTATTTGGTCATGGGCTCTGTGTCATCTTCTGGACTTTGTGAGTCATCTGCAGCTTCTGTAAAACTCCCCCAAAATTCCTATTTAATTTCTTATGCCAACCTGTGATTTATTGAAACTGTGATGTTGTTGGTGTTTGTCCATCATTCTCGAAGAGGACCGTGGCATCAGGGAGGTGATGCCATGACATGCAAGTGAATTGGATTTAAGTGAGGGAGGGCTGTGCAAAGTCACCAGTCTCACTTTCTCCTTCACAGCCATCTGGCAAGATGGGGAAAGTTGGGATGTGGAAGGGATAACTGTATATTGCTGAGTTGTATTTGACTTACTAATTTTAAAAAAGAAAATACATAATGTAGAGCAAAATTCAAAGAAATATAATTTCCTAGGTACAATGTAGCATATTTGTAATTAAGTCTCCATCTGTGTCAACCAAATTTTAATTTAATCATAGTTTCATGTATTTTATTTCAAACCTTCACTTATTGTGCTAGTAGCTTTAGTATCAAAAAGAACACATAGGTGCTTTCACTCATCCTTTGATCCTTTCAGTAACGAGACAGACCTTTCATTACCTGCTTTAAGTGCCAAAATACATCAGGGCTTATCTACAACTCATCCTGCTCTACTCACTAAGGGAATTTCATTCCTACCTTTAACTATCTATTTATCACTCATGTGAGAGAAAGTGATAAGTACTTCGTGAACACCCCACTTAGCTCTCAGGGCACTTCCTTCTTATTTAGCCTTGCCAGCACCTCCTTTGGCACTCTAAGAAATTTCTTTCCTTCTTTCATATAGTTTGCCTAGAAAAAAGATAGCAGTTACAGAGGCATAAGTTTATAATGCACAAATACCTTTTCCTGCCCCCAAACAGGAAGTTATCCTGGCAACCTGCCTGCAGCTTTTTTTCAATAATATCACATCCACACTGTGAGTTCTTTAAAGGAACTATAATATCTGGGTAAAGTACACAGGCAAAACTCATTTTCATTTCATCTTGTCTGGCACATGTTAAGAAGATGGGTGTGATACTGTTAGCTCAATATCTTGTCTTTCTTTGGGAGTTTGTGGAAAAAACAAAAATAACTTCATGTTTTGGAGACAGTTTCAGGAAACTGGGATATGACTCCCCAGTGGACTTGCCAACAGATAGGCCTGAGGGCAGCTAGATGGCACAGTGGATAGAGCACCAATCCTGGAGTCAGGAAGACCTGAGTTCAAATCCGGCCTCAGACACATAACACTCACTAGCTGTGTGACCCTAGGCAAGTCACTTAACCCCGATTGCCTCACCAAAAAGCAAAACAAAACAAAACAATCCAACAGATAGGCCTGAATTCTATAGAAACATTTGGAAGCCTGTAGTAGGGAGGTTGTATACATGGAGTCACTATGCTTGCCTGTTTAAGAACTGCATCTGGACAGCTAAAGCTCAGAATGGGATAAATGAGTCCTGCGAAATATGAGAACAATAGGACTGTTCAGAATAAGAAGAAAAACACAGAAAGGATAATCCCTTTGCTCAGAGAAGATAATGTAAAATTAGCAGATGTCAGAAAAATGACTATTTTCCCCCTGTCTATTAAGGAGAATGATCTTCAAATTGTAAAGGGTAGAACAAATGAAGATAAGAGGGAATTGAAGTCTCGACTAGGTGATGAGACAGTAAGATAGTGCCTAGTCACTTTAAATGAGTCTACATCTGCAGGTCCAGGTGAATTACATCCTAGGGTCTGAAATCATTTATAGAGGAGATCATGGAACTACTATGGTTAATCTCTGAGGCATAATTGAACACGGTCTGCTGGACAGGGGCTGTGTTTATATGTGTGCATTTTTAACCAGTTTGCCTTTCAAGACCCTGAAAAATCATAAATGTTCAATAAATGTTGTTAATATTGATGATGAAGATGAAAATGGCTGGTATACACTGTCTATTTCATTCATTTGGTAGCTACTTATATATTGTCTTTTGTCTTATATAGAACAATTATTTATCAAATGCTATTTGTTTTCACATGTTTATTGTCTTTCTCCATTGAGGTTGCAGCTCCTTAAAGTAAGGATCAAACTTTTCACCTTATATTCCTTAGAATACCTGCATAACATCTTGATTGTAATAGTTGCTTAATAACCATCTGTTGTTTGTGTGAGCCTTTGAGATTTAGCCAAACATAGCTTAAGTTCTAAAGGAACTCTCACCCTCTTTACCTTCCTTCATAAAAACAAACTTTAGTGAACCCAGAACTACAGTTGGTATAATATATAGACAAATACATAGTGTGATTTAAAGAGTACTAGGTAGTGTCTTCTTTTCCAAAATGCCTAAAATTTCAGTGCCTAAAATTCTCCTAATAGAAAGTCATTCTTTACAATTAAGAATTTTTTCTTCTTCTTTTTGATGCTAGGCATGGTGATGCACAACTATGATTCCTGTTACTGGAGAGGCTGAGGCAGGTGGATTACTTAAGATTTCTTGATAGAGGATCTTTGCTAAGTCTGGCACCAGAATGGTGAGGGCCCAGGAATGAGGGTACCCCCAGATTGCATACGGCGGGGCAGAGTGGCCTATTTTGGAAACAGGGCAGGACAAAGTTTGATCAGCAGTGGGTTTGGGTCTGTGAGTAACCACTGAGCTTTCATCTTTGGTGAGATAGGAAAACCTAGTCTAAAAATATTATATCCTTGTAAGATGCAGATGACCCTGTGAGGACTAGCACATTAAATAATTATTAGTCATTAATCCCTTTGTCTGAATTGGGTTAAATTGATGATAATAGAGTTTGAGAAAACAAAGAGATAAGGCTAGGTCCAGGACATAGAACACTCCCCACAAAAAGAACATGCTGTGGTGGTAACTCTGAACATCCAGGGGTCAGTAGAAGGGTATTGGAAGTATGGGGGAAAGGTTGCTGCAGCGGGGATAGGAGGAGACCAAAAATAAGCTTCATCTATTTAACAGTTTTGCCAAGGACTGCCCCTGCTTGGGGCACCTTGACAGGGAATATGTTCTCACCTTCAGCAAGCAGCATTGCGGAAAATCAGTCTAACAATCCATTGTTATGAATTTCATACTTACCCTGGGGACTTAAATGCAATCCTCAGTGTGGGAGAAAGCTGTAATGGAATCTTGGTAAGAACATTGCAGGGCAATGTCTTAGGTGTATTTAGGCAGAGGCAAAATCCAAATCAAAAGCAGCAAGCATTTAAAACCTCCTCCTGCCTCTAATGTTCTCGCTAATGATACCAATGAAAATGAATTTGTTTGGTATTGATATGCATGTCATACGCATGCTTGACAGAAACCCTTATAATTTGGCATTAGTTAAATGTACCATTAAAATGAAGTGTTCGCTAAAGAGCAGCGCCGTTGTTTACCAACCTTGAAAGCACTTGCTGAAACTATATTAAGCTTCTCAAACTGTATTAAGCCATCCCCACTCTAGGTTCCTTGGTGTTCTATGCCTTGCTGATTGAAATTCTTTATGGGGAGGAAAAAGAGCCTAAAGGACTCTGGACTTTTGTGTGCTTTGTAACTTTGGGGATCTGACTGGTATTTCTAGGAGAGCATATGCCCATTGTGTAGAGCCTGACCGTGGGCAAAAATATTGTGTCTGGGAAGCTTGAATGGCTGACTCTATCAATTTTCCTTCCTCTACTAGGCATTCAAGGCTCTCAGGCCACCTCAAATTCTCTTCTATCAAAGGGGAAAGGAATCCGAGAAGTGAAAACATAGGATGCTGCAAACTTTGTTTTTGTACCCTTCCACTTCTTACTCCCTCTTCATAATTCTTTTCCTCTTTGTGTATTGCTATCTACACCCATCCTTCTGCCCTGTAAGTATCTGGTATCATCTTATTGCCCCTTGACCACCCAGGACACCAACCACAGGGTGAATAGTTGGGGGAAGACTCAGAAGAGGGCAGTAGGAGAAAATCTAGGCATGTAACTTGGGTACCAAGGGAGCCATGGCATCAGATAACTGACATGATACAAGGTGGGCAGTAAGGGATGTTATGGTAAACAAGCAGGGGAAGGCATGAGGATAATTGGATGGAAGGTTGTGGGGATCATAGAGATCTCACAAGATGGGGTGGTTTGAATACCAATTAGAGTTTAAGTCCTTGGGAGGACTATTGAGAACTAAGTATGGCCCCAGTCTCATAGGAACTGAGGTATGGAGTGGGATAGTTAGTGAGAGAGGAACTTTGACACAGGGGAACAAGTTAGAGTCTGGTGCCAAGTCACACAAATTGTAGCGTCTGTCATAATGGATACCTAAAGCCCATTTGCTGGAACCAGGGTGCAAGATTAGTTGGAGAGGGATCAGCGAAAAAGTGATCTGAGGCTAATTTCTCTGAGTGATGGACCCAGAAGTCCTCTTTTCCCTGCTTAAGGATCAATTGGTCTCAGAGCTGGAGGAGAACTGAGACTATAAGTAGGAAATAAGGGGCATGAGCTAGAGGGCTTCAGGGACAGGGAACCAAGTCTGTCATTAAAATTCTGAGCTCTGGACTTGTTCCCCACCCTGGCTCCTCAAAATTTGCTTGTTCTGCATCCCATTCTTGCAGGACAATGGTGCTTATTTCCTAGGAGCAAAGAAGAAGGTCTCTGAGACAGTGGAACATAACGAGAATAAGCTCTTTTTTTGGAGGGGGCTAGGCAATGGGGTTAAATGACTTGCTCAGGGTCACACAGCTAGTGATTGTCAAGTGTCTGAGGCCACATTTGAACTCAGGTCCTCCTGACTCCAGGGCGGGTGCTCTATCCACTGTGCCACCTACCTGCCCAGAGAATAAACTTTTTTGAGATGGTTGTTGTGGGAAGTAAAAATAAAAAGTGTAGGTACTTTCTGGACAGCACAGGTTTGAAAAGAGTAAAACAGTGAGTGTGTGTGTGTGTATGTGTGTGTGTGTGTGTAGGTGGGGTAGGAGCAGCAAGGCATTAAATACTGTGAACCCCAAAACAGAGTTAATTCTAAAAAAAAAATAGTTTGTGTGTCCATGTATTAATTTCTCTCAAGATGGCAACATGCATTGCATGGGAGTTACATTCCAGAACTGGCTCAATTTGGGGGTTGAGGGTACAGAGTTATATGCCCTTCAAAGAGTAGGTGTTCCCAAGGGATGCCAATCAACTCTGATTGGTCAACACACTGGTAGGTGGGCTATATTAAAATGAGGGTCTTGAGTACGTGACTTAAATCACTTAATCCTGGTCAGAGACCAACAGGGGCTGATTTCACCTCACTTCCTGACAGAGGAAATACTTCTTCTATCATATCGTACCCTCCCCCCCCAACTGTAACAGACCATTCCCAACCTTGGGCTATCTAGGCAGAAGAATCTGTCTCCACCCAAGCCTGATCAGCTTCCAATGCAATCTCATTATCAGTAATGTCATTCTGAAGAACTTTAGAGAAGAGGGGGCTGGGGGGAAGCTCTGAGAATCATTTTTCACAGTACCTAGAATAGTGCTAGAGTGAGGATATGTCCTCCTTTCCTTGGCTCATAGACATCAGAATATACCGAATTAAAGAATGTTACAACTCAGATACATAATAAGCTCAGAACTGGAAAAGACCTTATAGATTATTTTGTCCAATCCTCTTGTTTTACAGGTGAGGAAACTGAAATATAGAGAGTGAGAGTGACTTGTCCAAGGCCAAATGCCAATTGCAGGGTTAGGACAGGAAGTCTGACCTCTTGACTTCTTCCCTTCCTTCCTTCCTTCCTTCCTTCCTTCCTTCCTTCCTTCCTTCCTTCCCTCCTTCCCTCCTTCTTTCCTTCCTTCCTTTCTTCCTTCCTTCCTTCCTTCCTTCCTTCCTTCCTTCCTTCCTTCCTTCCTTCCTTCCCTCCTTCTCTCCTTCCCTCCTTCCCTCCTTCCTTCCTTCCTTCCTTCCTTCCT
>NW_020950326.1:19389711-19449748 GCF_900497805.2 Vombatus ursinus | reverse complement strand
TCCTTCCTTCCTTCCTTCCTTCCTTCCTTCCTTCCTTCCTTCCTTCTTTCCTTCCTTCCTTCTTTCATTCTTTCTCCTCCCCTCATTTTTTCTTTCTTTCTTTCTTATCAAATGAGATAATGTTTGTGAAGTGTGTCCTGAGATGCAATGTTTTAAAGGTTTGAGGAGAATGGATAGTGTCTCCTCTTGACTGAATGGAATGACTCAATCAAGCAATTCTGGTTTCCCATTTTCATGAAGTCCTGGGAGGCCAGAGCAAAGGGAATTCAACTGCTGCTGCATGTGCCCTTTATGAAACTGGTATAACTAGATTGACTGAACTCTTTAGGAAATCTGGAGAAAATGAGCTCAGGGTTATACATTAAACATCATCCCTTTCTCCGTGGAATCTCCCCAGACCCAACTAGACATGATTCCTTCTCTCTAACCTTTTTTATTCACTTGTCTTTGATTTGAGTGGCGACAAAGAGACAGAGCCTACAACCCTTTGGTTTCTTCTCCTACCCCCTCTGGGAACTCCTTCTTCTCTTTTCTGATCAATGTTGTATCCTCCTTTTCATCTGGGCTATTTTCTGCAAATCTCTCTGAACAATTTCCACACCTCTTCCCAGGTGTGTGATGTAATGGCATTTATCAAGAGTCAGTCTCATGCACTAGAAAGCCTCTCTTGAATGGTCATAGGATAAAGGGGGAAAAGAACTTGATAAAAAGAACGAATTTGCAGTGAGCCAAAGGCAAGAAAAATTGACTTGATAAAAGAACAGAGCTGTCAAATACTTAGATTTTCCTTTGTTCTAGAACCCTTTGAAACCCTATTTCATACAACAGAGCCAACTTAAATATCTGTTAAAGGAAGGGAATGCCACTAAAAGGCTACAATGTCACTGCAACAAGGTTATCCATCTAACAGGTTTCAGAGGTGGGAGATGTATATTATGGTGCTTCTGAAGCATTTAATCTTGGGCAATGGAGGCCTAGTTATTTCTAACTTTATAACAGAACGAAATTGCACAAAGAAGTTACATTTCAAAGGACCAGTTGTTAAATAGGAAATTGAATTCACAGAGGGAAAAAAATGTGTCCCAGAAACTGTGACGTGATTATGTAGAAAACATAGGATTATAGACAGTATATTTATTCAGAGGAAAAAAGGATTGTACCCTTTGGGAATGGCCGTTGTCATCATTGGGGGGGGCAGCTTTTTGTCCAACTTGTTAGTAATCTAAGCCTGAGTTGATTTTCTGAGTGAATGTGAGGTATGTGTATGTATGCATGTGTGCATGCGTGCGTTGTGTGCAGCACTGTTAGAATATTTCTACAACTTTCTTTGAGATACGTGAGTCAGATTGGAATTTACTCCTCTCAAATCCTTTCTTCAATTCAATTTCAGATGCCAAAGCTTTTCCCCCTTCTTTTCTCTGGTTAATTTATAAAATAACACAGGTTTAGAGAAGCTAGGGGCATATGTTTAATGGTCATACAAACCACGGCTATATCCGGTTAAATTTTAAGAATATATGCTTAGGCTGAGCATTGTGGCATACATCTATAACCCCTGTTACTGGGAAGGCTGAGACTGATGGATCTCTTGAGCTCAGTTGTTCTGAGCTGTGGTAGGGCTAAAACCAATCAAATGTTTGTACTCTCTGGCATCAATATAGTGAGCCCCCAGGAGCGGGGTGGAGTCATCAGGCTATCTAAGGAGGAACGAACAGACATGAGCTCCTTAGGCAGTCTGCTAACCCCTACTCATGTGAGCTCACCATAGTGCTGTAAAACTTTGTGTGGACATTCATTCTACTTTAGCCCACTACAACCCAGAACTATGCTTAAGTGGTCCACCAACTCCATCATCCCCCATAGCAGGGATTACAGACGTGTGCCACCACACGCAGTGTTTGAATGTATAATTCATGAAACTATGCCCTTTACTCAGTAGTTAACCCTTATTTCCCTGTTTTATAAGTATAGGCAAAGCAAGACTCCAGGGACTAGGTGCAAGGATCCCTGGGAAATGTAGCACATTTTCTAAAAGAGACAGTGTAATCTTCCCTACTGGGGAAGAGATTGGACCTGCTGTGTAGTTTGGAATGGACTGATCAGGATCCTGCAAACTCTAGAAGTTTTTAAACTACTCTAAGAAGGGGATGGAGAGGAGTGGCCCCAGTACTAGCAGCAGATGCAGCAGTGAAAAACTGTGCATGAGAACTGACCATCAGCTCCAAGTGTATGGAACCTTTCCTCATTTGCTGCTGCTCATTTGCCCTTAAAAAAGGTAATACTGTTATTGCCTTTACTTGGGTATTTTAAGGGATCGTTGGTCTTACTAATAAAGCATTTCCTCTGCTTGTGAAGGTCAATTCTTAACCAATGGTCTTTTCTCATCCTGTGCTTCTCTTGCCCATGTCCTCCTCTATGAACATAGTGAGAGCTGAAGAGGACCACAGAGGTCGTTTGGTCCAACTCTCTTATTTCACATATGATGAAAGTGAGGTCCGGGGGTTAAGTGATTTGCCAAAAGTCATACATGTAAGTCCTCTACAGGGATGATTCCTGGGTGAGTTGGGTGTCGTTATCTATATCTTTTGATATTTCATGGGTACCAGCAGAATATATGGGCTACCAGTCTTCTGTTTCATATTCCTGCAATGTAACCACCCCAATCCCTTTTTCTTTTTCTTTCTTTCTTTTCTTTTTCTGGCGAAGCAACTGGGATTAAATGATTTGCCCAGAGTGACACAGCTAGTAAGTGTTATGTGTCTGAGGCCAGATTTGAACACAGGTCCTCCTGACTCCAGGACTGGTGCTCTATCCGTTGTGATGCCTAGCTGCCCCGCCAATCCCTTTTTCAATCATATATCTCTTTAATGATATATTTTATACTTCTTGTGTGTGTGTATATTTTTTTTGCTGGTAATATGCTGTAACCCATTTATACTCTCTATGGACCTCTCCATCGCTTTTTGTATAACCTACAAATTTGATCCTCTATAAATTATGATATTCCGTGATTTGCAACCACACAGCATTGCTGAAGGAATATTTGGGGCTTTAAAGAAAAGATTGCTTTTGTTTCTGGGGGGAGCTGGAGGCCATTAAAAACATTGCCTGGTTTCCCAAAAATAACAAAACTCATTCTCCTCCAATTAAATTTTGGGCCCAATTGATTATCCATTTGTTGTATTTTTCCAGGATACCTGTAGTGCTCTATGGGCTATCTATCTAACTGCATATCATAGTTTGAACACAAATAGGAACATGGAGAGGACTTTACCATCCACAGGAGATCTTCCATTTTAAATCTATGTTGGGTATCCTTTATGATGGTGCTAAGCCTATGTCTCCAATCAGAAGGCTTTCAATTTCATTCAACAAGAATTTATTGAGCACTTCTTACATGCCAGCACTGAGCTAAGTAGTTAGAATATAAGAACAAAAATAAGTCACTGCCCTTAGGGAATTTACATTCTACTGAGTGAAAACAATATGAACACAGATAAGTATTTATAAAAGTATTTATAAGTATAGTGCTAATAGACAAAGCTCTCCTGTTTCCCCCTTTTAGAATATTAAGAAAGCATTTAAAAGTTTCTACTCTTTGGACTAATCTGAAAGAGAAAACTCATTCATCTTTCTCTAAGTTCTAAAACAATATTCTGGTGGTTCCCTGCCTCTCTGATCAGCCAGGAAGGATTCTTTCATTGGAAGTGATTAGGGGAGCAACTGGACAAGGGCAAGGGGCCCTTAAATGATGTGCCTAGGAGTTAGAGTTCCTCTCCCAATACCCTGAAAAGATTATGATAATGACCTACCTAAGAGAATATAATGATTCACCTAAGAGAAGGAAGGAGTCTCTTGGGTGAGGGAGTACCCTGGTTGGAAGGGGTCATTGAAGAAACGTTTTTATTGTTCTTCTAGTTCTGCTCACTTCACTCTGTGTCAGTTCATAAGTCTTCTCAGTTTCCTGTGAAATTGTCCATTTCATCATTTTTTTTTTTTGCTTTTTGGTGAGGCAATTGGGGTTAAGTGACCTGGCCAGGGTCACACAGCTAGTAAGTGTTAAGTGTCTGAGTCTGGATTTGACCTCAGGTCCTCCTGACTTCAAGGCCAGAGCCGTATCCACTGTGCCACCTAGCTGTCCCCCCCTTTTTTCCATTTCATCATTTCTTATGGCACAGTAATATTCCATTCCATTCATAAAATACAATTTGTTTAGCAATCCCCCAATAGAAGTATACCCTTTTAGCTTCGAGTTCTTGGTTACCATGAAAAGATCGGCTATAAATATTTTTGTTCATATAAATCCTTTTCCTCTTACTTTGATACCTTTGGGGGGTATAGGCCAAGTAGTGCTATAGTTGGGTCAAAACTCTGGCAACTTTCTTGGCAAAGTTCTAAATTGCTTTCCAGAAAGACTGGACTAAAGCACAGCTCTAATAACAGTGCACTGATGTACCTGTTTTCCCACAGCTGCAACATTTCTTGTTTTCTTTTGTAATCGTTGCCAGTCTGATAGGTGTGAGGTAGAAACTCAGAATTGCTTTAATTTGCACTTCCCTAATTATTAGGATGATAGTATTCTCAATAAACATAGTCAAAATAAGAAGGAAACTGATGGAAGCCCAATAAAACCATGTAATTGGTACTATTTACATTTAAACATAATATATGCATGTTTTGACCACATAGCACAAACAACTTGCTTGTTATGTTCCCTTTTGGCCTATCTGGTAGGATTTTCTTCCAACATTTGGGAACTTTTCATTCATAGAGTAGGAATTTGAAAAACTAGAATCATAAGGGATGCAAATCTAGAATACAGGATGGATTTCAGTTGGTAGCTACCTCTGGTGCAGCTAAAATGGTAACTTGAAGTACAGACTCATGGTGAGTTGTACTGAAGCATGAGAAAGTATGTGGCTCTGTACAAAAGACTGTAGCAATTAACTGCCATTATTTGGAGGTGGCCTCAAAGTAATCACACGTATTTTAGCTGTTCAGGGAAAAAGTTTGTAGATGTATTATTATAGAGTTACATATTATAGAGTCTGTAGATCTATTATTATAGTTATCCTATAACTCATTTTATTGGGAAACTAACCAAAGGTGAGAATTAGTTAAGCTCCAAGCTTGCCCACTTTCTCAACCTTAATGTTACTTTCTAGGGTTCAGTTTTATATGAACTCTTCCTTGAATCAGGTTAGTTTTTTCTCTGCCCCTTGGCTATGCCTTGTTCATTCCTGCTTGTATATTTTTGCTCAATTTTATTGAAAAATATTTATTAAGTGTGTGTACAGCAATGAGTAAGACACTAGAGATAAAAAAAATAGTCCCTGTTCTCAAGGTACTTACATTTTCAGAATATATTGTTTCCCTGTGTGGAGTACTCTCTCTTCCTCTATTCAAATACTACTCCGACCTATTCAAATACTACTCCAACCTTCATGTCTCTATTTCTGCCTTGCCTCCTCCAATAAACTTTCCTTCACTGCCCTAGCCCCTACCCAATTCTACCATTCTTATACTCTTACTGTATTTATGCTCTGTACTGTGCATTTTGACTTTCATGCTGAAGAATGTATTGTTCTCTGTTTCATATATATATGTATATATGTATGTATACTCCCCAAATAAACCATAAACATCAATGAGGGCAGAGAATGCATTTTATATTTTGTATCCTCTATAGCAATGTCAAATAAAAATGGAGCAACTAAACTGTATACAAGGATCGCTGGGCCTTGTATTGGCTTAGAAAATCACATATTAATATTATCTGTTTCTATTATATTTTTATTTGTTTTGTTAAATATTTCCCAATTGCATTTTTATCTAGTTCTGCCCTACTTGGCCCTACCAAAATGTGGCCAGTGGGCCTATGTTTGACATCTCTGGGTTATAGCACCTACCTTAGGGTCTTATACAAAGTTGATGCTTAGTATCTGTGGAATTAAATTGAAGTCATCTCTGACTTGGATCTTGCATTCCCTGGCACCATTTTTTAGATTACATAGCTCTTGAGACCCTGATGGAGAGCAGGGAAGGGAAGTGTTAGAAACATATTAGAGTTAAGAGCCTAGAAAAGGCAAATTTGCTGAACAAGAAAATGTTGAGGGATTGTAATGACAGGGCTCTGTATTGGGAACATTGGTTTTGTGCACTAATTGTATTTTAAAGTATTTAACAAAAGCAATTTAAAATGTTGAAAAGGATAAATTGCTCACCCTATCCTAGAGTCTCCAAATGTGTGTTTCTCAACTCAAATTTAAGATTCTACAGGGAATGCTGACAGAGCTAATTAGTAAAGGGACAGATTTCTCAGTGGCTGGAAGTTTTGCTTGAACAGACACTTCTGAATGGGGCCTAAGGAAAGGACCAAGGAAAAGTTAGTTGAGCAAAGAGTTTAAATCAATTTGAGAATATAACTAGATCCACATCTCAGAAAGAAGAAAATTCAGCTAACAGAAGAATCTAGAGGAACCCCAAATAAATAACACTATTTGGGGTACAGAGAGAAAAATATAGGGTTGACTTTAAGAAGACTGAGAAGTTAAGTAAATTTGTCTTAGGCATCATCAGTCTCCCCATTTCTATGCCCTTTCCTCACTGAAGCAGTCTGGCCTACTGCATAGGACACAGGACTTGGAAGCAGGAAGACATGAGTTCAAGTCCCATCTTAGATACTTCCTAGTTTTATAATGCTGGGCAAGCCACTTAACTCCCACATGCCTCAGTTTTTTCATCTGTAAAATGAAGAGATTGAACTTAATGGCCTCTAAGATCTTTTTTTTTTAGCTCTAAATTGATAATTCTATGATGCTTCTTCACAGTTTCTCTTCCTCAATACCCAGAGTCTCTGGGTTTTCTGGATGCACCGACTGTGGCACCTGACCAGGCCTTTCTTTATCTGGTATTACCCACTTTCTGCAAGGAAGCCTTTCCTGATGCTTCTTAATTCTAGTGCTTTCCCTCTGTTGATCTCTTGCTTTACCCACTTTCTGCAAGGAAGCCTTTCCTGATGCTTCTTAATTCTAGTGCTTTCCCTCTGTTGATTACATCCCATTTATCCTGTATAAAACTTGTTTGTACATAGTTTTTTTTGCATGTGGTCTCTCTGTGAGTTTCATGAGAGCAGGGACTATCTATTTGCTTTTTTTATATTCCCAGAATTTAGCACAATGCCTGGAACACAGTCGGTGCTTAATATATGTTTGCTGACTAACTAGCTGGGTTATTCTATTGTGTACTTTATGCTACAGTGAGCTTTTAGTTCAATTCTATTGAAAATATATTTATTAAGCACCTGAGTGGTACTAGATCACATATTTAGTGTTTATTTTGTGCAGATCATTGTATGAAGTGCTTGGGATACAAATGCAAATAAGTAAAGTAGTCCCTACTCTCAAGAAGCTTATATTCTAAGGAGAAAAGACAACACATGAAGGGGAACTGGGAATTGGGGAGCTTGAGATGTTGGAGGTACAAGTGGGTTGGAGTAAGATGGATGGTGAGAAGAAGAACAGTCTGGAGCATTGAGTCATGAGTGAAGTGAAGTGTGGCTGGGCTTCTCCTGAAATAGTGGTTTGGGCAGGCAGTCACCCATCAGAAGAGTGGGGCTTCCGGGTGAGAAGGCAGTGGTGAGGAGGAGGAGGTTAAGGAGGAAGAGAAGGAAGAGGGGAGATGGAGAAAGAGGAGAAGGAAGAGGAGAAGTCTAGAGAATTGCGTGGTGAGTGAAACGAGCATTCAAGATGTATATGTGGTGGTGCAGAGGATAGGGCACTGGGCATGGAGTTAGGAAAGCCCAACTGTGTGACCCTGGGCAAGTCATTTAACCTCTGTTTGCTTCAGTTTCCTCAACTATAAAATGAGGATAATAATGCCACCTACTTCTCAGGGTTCTTGTGAGGATCAAATATGATAATATTTATAAAGAACTAAGCACAATGCCTGGCATATAGTAAGTGCTATATAAATGCTACAATCATTATTATTGTTAATAATAATAACAATGACAGGTAATAATATACAAAGGAGAGTATGACAAAGGCAAGGGAGAAGTCTAGGAAAAATGCTATGTGAAATATAAGGAGGGAAAGATCCCTTTTACCTGGGGTACTGTGTTGGGGAAAATTTCATGGAGGAGGTGGCATCCAAGTTGATCTATGTAGGAAGATAACGGGATAGAGATAATTGTACAATATGGCTAGAAGGCAGAGTGCATGAAAAGAAGTGGTGACAGATAAGGTTAGAAGGGTAGGTTGTAGCCATGTTGAAGAGGGTCTTGAATATCAAGATCTTCTAAGGCAACATACTGAGATATCAGATTCCTGGAGTCCAGAATGTCTTCATCTTTTCATCTTCCTAGGGGTATGTGCATTTCAATAGGACCTTTTAAATCATTAAATTGAAGGCATTAATCACTGATGGTGGAATGTAGGTAAACATTTTAGAGTACTCCTAGTTGTGAAGACCTGGCCTAGGCACTGTGGGACTTCTAAGAGATAAATAAAAGTCATATTTTATACTTAACAATATAAATATATTAAATATAAATGTAAAATATAAAAAAATAATACAAAATATAATATGTTAAGTGCCTAAGCAGGGCAACAAAAATACTAGGGGAATTCAGAGGAGGAGGGAGAGGATTTGACATGGAAGATTTGACTTTTGAACTTGACTTTGACAGTTGTTGAGTAAGATTTGGACAAATAGAGACAAAGGTAAGAAAGTGTGGTGTGAAGGACTGCAGGCATAGGAAGTGGTGTGACTATAGACTGGAAACATGAGACATCTTTGTAAAATGCATCAGTGATTTACTTTGAGTAAAGTGTCAAGTATGTGACATAGGGAGTAGAAGGGTGGAAAGGTAGGCTGGAGATATTTAAAGGAATGGAATCCTCCCAACGTCTCTCTAATTAAACATTCCTCTACTTTTGCCTCAGACTGGACTTGGTTCAATGCTTTGTCTAAGGAGCCCATAGTGGATTAGTGGGAGGGTTAGAACCACAACCAGTTATTGGGTCCCAATTTGGGGGTGTAGGTTATAAGATGCAGGGTTATGAGTCTTTGCCTTAGAGGCAGAACTTTAATAATATATACTTTTGGGATTCTTCTCAATGTGGTCCCTTCTCAACTATTCCTGAATGTCCCACATTTTTGTGATCGTAGGATCATGGATTATATATTTACTGATATATAATCCACTAAAGGGGATCAGATACCATCCAGTTTAGTCTCTTCAATTTAGAAATGAGGAAACAGGGGACCACGGAGGTCTAGTGTCTTGCTAATATCACCCATGTGGCTAGAGGTGTTTCCATCATGGAGGTAAGTAGTATTACAGATGGATAAGCCTCCTATTTAGGAGCCCCATTGATACTTCTTTATAATATATCAAAACCAAGTGATTCTAAATTCAAGGCAAAGACATTTTGCATTCAAAGCAGAATAACAATGGAATTAAATCAGGTATTAAAGCTCCCAGCACCCATTCCCAAATGGCTGCCATATATTCCATCAACATGATGTCTCCTGGGGAGCTCTAGCCACATTTCCAATTAAACCCTTGGCCTTCACAACACAGCTGTAGGGAATACAACAGTTACTTATGGCAGATGCTAAGGAACCTCCCTGCAGGCTAGTGAGTGCTGTCAGTTGCAAACCCTGTCTGTTCCTAGCAGCTGGCTTCTCATTGCTGGCTCCCCATGGCTGCTGCCTGTGGCTGGTCTCATCATTTCTCTCCTTAGCCTCCATTTGAATCTCCTACAGCTCCAAGTTCTTAGTTGCGTGTTTCAGCATGGCACAGACTAACATTCAATGGATTTAGAATCAGAGGACCTAGGTTTAAATCGCACAGTTGAGAAGGCCCTTACTTATTCCCTGTGTGATTTTGGACAAATCACTTCAGCACTCTGAGCTCCAGCTTTGACCTCTGTAAACTGAGGGGGCAATAGATAGCCTCACATGCCCCTTCCATTTCCAAATCTTTCATCTGGCAGGAAGGCTCTGGACTTACTCTGTTCATCACCACTCACACTGGCAAATCAGGGCCCAGAGCTCATGTACCACTTGTCCTCTCAGAGTTCTTGGCACAGCCTTGAAGGTTGATAGATTATTTTCTAATTCTATGGCTCATGAGCCCCCACTAGTATGCTTCCTGCTGTGATCGTCGATTAATAATCAATTAGGCAACAAGACTTATCTAGCTTTTATAAAGAAGTATTTACTAAGGTGTTATAGTAAGAAAAATTGGTACAGAACTTTCCCAGTAAAGTCTGTCATACACTGCTCCACAAGTATATACAGAGCGGAGGGGGAAAGTATACTCAAGCTTAGGGAGATATATGACAGAGAAGTAACTCACAGCTCCCAGAGATCCTTTACATGGAGTCTTCAAGATAGTGTCCTTAGTTATGGCGTATTTTTTTTGTTGGGCTCTTTTTAGAGCCTTGACTCTGTTTCCAATATGTCCTTGGCTCCTAATGCAGACACTGTCATCAACTATTCTAAGGATGATTCTACTAGGATGCTGATAGGAAGATGGACACTCTAAAGACCTCCTGATCCTTTGAAGCACAAAAGGCCATCTTCCAATCAAAGTAGGAAGGGAAGAGATACAGGCTAAGGTGAGGGCACTATCCTTTCTTTCAAGTGATTCCTTTTCAGAGGTAACTCTCTCCTAATTCAATACTTCTTCACATCCTTTGGGTTCTGAACTAGTTTGTTCTGTGGAGCTTTTTATTTAAGCCTCACTGGGCATTACCAAATTTCTCATCCAATCAGAAAAGAATTTTTGTTGCCCCTAAACAGGTATTCAGGACAGGCTCATATTGAGTGAACAAACAAGTTGTGTTCTGACCTGATAAATGTGTCAGTTCAGCATCTTACCACTTTAAGTGGGGTGAGGGGACTTGGTCAATTTGCTCAATCAACCCTCAACCTTAGAGTACTGTGTCTTTATGACTTCCTTACCATCTCATTCTTTTTTTCCTGTCCTAGAACGAGAACTCACTTTCCAATACCTTTTAAAACTTCTTATATTTAGGAATCTCCATCACCTAGCCGTTGGGTGACATTCCCACATTTTGGGATCCCTGCACAGGCTTCTGAAGGATGTAGTGGAAACTTTGCCACAATGAATGAAGATCTCAGCTGTATCCTCTACAACTGATAGAATTACATAACGTTAGAGATCTTCCAGTCCAATCAAACCCTCATTCTATCTTCCCACCCTGTTACAGATGGAAAAATTGGGACTTAGGGAAACAAAGTGACTCAACAAACTGCTCATATAGCTAAGAGTTAATAGCCCTCCTGAGCTAACAAAGTCCATCATCTTCCCAGGGAGCCTCAGAGGCTTAAAGGCTGCCCTCTGATGGCTTTGAGACTGTCCTGCTTAGCATTGCTGTGACAACCTTGCTAGGAGTTAATCTACTAATGATTCTCTGCATGAAGAAGTGCTTAACGACATCTGTTCAGAATCTGTTGTTCCTTAATTTGCATTGGTGCTCCTTACCCATCATCTGCCACACGTTATATCTAGCAAATTAAGAATTTATATACTCCAGGAACATTCCCTTGTCTGGGAGCTTGTGGTGGGGGTGGAGAGAGCTGCTTTTAAAATTGAGTCCCTCCTCTCCATCCCTTTTCACTTAGAGATTTAGCCATATATTGAAATTTAATTTTGGAAGGAGAAATGATTTCAAAGTAATAAGTTCTGTGGATTGGAGATCTGCCGCATATGAGTATAGTCTTATGTCCCAGCATAGAGCTGAGAAACTCATGTAGACCAGCAAAGCCTGGAGCAGTGTCAGGGTCCCTGCCAGCTTCTATGGGACCCCAGCAGGCAAGCACAATAATTTGAATTAAAGCAGTGCCCTAGGTACCTGCCATCAAATTGAGGGCAATGCAATAGTGCTGTGCATTTATAATCATATATTTTCTACCCTGCAGGTGCCAATGTTTTTCTTTCATAGGACTCCCAAGTACTTTATGAACACGATCCCATTAATTCTCACCACTCCCAAGTGACTAGATTTAGATGACAATTATCATGATTAATTAGCAGCAATATTTACTTAATGTTATGTATAGAACAACTTGCCTCATAGGATCCTCTAGTCCAACTCCTTCATTCTGCACAGCAAGAAACAGTCCCAGGGTAGGAAAGCAACTTGTCTAAAATCTCATAAATGAATTTTTTCCTTAAGGCCATGGGTCAAAAACATCTGAAAGGTTCTTAGATCGAGAGCTGGGAGGGACCTCAAAGGTTACCTAGGCTAACTTTCTAATTTTGCAGAGAAGAAAACTGAGGCCCAGAGAAATGATGTGATTTTTTTCCAAGGTCACACAGGTAATAAGCATCAGAGAGGAGATTTGAACCCAGGTTCTCTGATTCTAGAGTGAGTTCTCTTTTCCTTGTACCATACTATCTCTCCTCTGTGCTATACTGCCTCCCTTTATATAGGTGATTTGTTGCTGACATCTCTTATTTGCATTCTATGTGTAGCCCCCTTTTTGGGTTCATTCTCCCAACTTCCACTTACATTAGTGTGCCAGGTCTGGATAGGAGAGCTAACAACCTTGGGGGTGCTAGAGGTAACCGTAAAGAGTTGGGGATAATTTCTCTAATACTCTTGCTCATGAGCTCAGCTACTGTGCTTTCCTTTGATTATCAACTAGCCAACTAGAGCTAATTAAATTTTAGAAACATGTGTTACCAAGGTAGTATAGTAAGAACAGTTGGGATCCCATTGCTCCCAATCAGGGGCACACTCTCCCACAAGTACACCTAGAGTCCAGGGAAAGTGGGCTCAAGCTTAGAAAGTATATTTGGCAAAGGGATACCTGACTGCACAGAAGACTTTCTTCTTTCATAGAGTTCTCATGGATTTCTCCCTTTCTTCTGGGCTCTGAGGTTCAGGATTCTTGTAGAGTCTTGAATTTGCCTCTCCTTAGACTGAAGAGGTCATATTCCCTATAAATTCCTCTCCTAAGTGTGTATTGTTTGTGTTCCCTAAGCTTCCTCTGGATACTTTACTGTTGATTGGATGTCTCTGATAACATTGTCAATGATGGCTCAATGGTGGCTTTAGGAGGGCGGAGAAAATATGACACTCCCTGTGAGCTCACTCCCCCTCCCACCCCTTTTCTGCCCTATGATAATTTCTTATGGCTCTCTTGAAGCAAGACTCATGAAACAGTTGCTGGAAATGCTGGAATCTTCTCTTGTATACCTAGGCCCAGGGAAAAAGAAATTGACACCAAAGTCTTTGGTGTTGTCAGATGGTTCAAAACCAGAGGCCTGTGATTTCAAAAATATAAATTTTATTGATGTGTCTTTTTACATTATCATAATTTCACTCAGTATTCTTCCCCATCACAGTCTTCCCATATAGCAAATGATGTTTCTGTAAAGACAAAAAGAAAAAAAATCAGCATATAAAAAAGTCTAAAAATGTGTACAATGTATAACACTTGTGCACCTCCCACTTCTGCAAATGGGTAGCTGGGGACATATTCTCATATTTCTTCTATTGAGCTTTGCTTGTTCTTTATAATTTTGCGACATTTACTTCTGATTTTTTTGTGTGGTTGTTCTTTCCCTTTATATTGTTATAGTATTTATGTATATTGTTTTCTTGGCTCTGCTTACTTCATTCTACATCAGTTCCTGTAGATCTTTCCATATTTTTTTTTTGTATCATCACATTTATTCTTTTTTTATACAGTATGGTAATATTCAGTATGTTCATTTACGATAGTTTGTTTAGGCCTTTCCCAATAGACAATATGTACTGTGTTTCAAATTCTTTCCTATAAAAAAATGGTTGCTATAAATATTTTGGCATTTATAGGGACTTAGGCCTTTTTAAATTTCAGTTTAGTAATTGAATCTCTAGGGCAAGGGTATTTCAGTCGCTTCTTTGGACATAACTCTAAACTGTTTTCCAAAATGGTTGTGCTGACCAACAATGCATCAATATCCTCCCATAGCCCCTCCAACATTGACTATTCCCATCTTTTATCATCTTTTGTCAGTTTTCAAGGTCTGAGGTAGATATTCAGGATTGCTTTGGCTTTCAATTCTATATTGTTTGTCATTTGGAGCATTCTTTCTTATGATTGTCAATAGTTTACAATTCTTTTGAAAACTGCTTGTTCATATTCTTTAACTAAATACCTTTGACATTTATGCCTCTATCCCTCATTTGATTAAGAATTCCTCTCCTACTTATAGCTATGAAAGGTATAGAAACATATTACTTATCAATGGAAAATAATATTATTAAAGAAGCTACATTGTCATCTGCTTTTTTTGCTGTACCTTAGGGACCCCAGGACCTTTCCATCTGACTTGGTAAAACCTCCTACACATGTTGTCATGCTGGACTCCTCACTATCTCTCAACCCCCATATCCAATCAGTTGTCAATTACAATATCATTTGAATACACCCCCTTCTTTCCTCTGACATTGGCACAGGCTCTCTGACCTGGACTATAGCAATAGCCTGCTTCTATGGCTGCCTGCCACAATTCTCCACTCGATAAACTTCACTGACTCCCTATGGCCTCCAGGATCAAATACAAAATGCTCTGGCACTCAAAGTCCTTCATAACCTAGGTCTCTCCTACCTTTCCTATTTTCTCATACCTTACTCCTTTGATCCAGTGACACTGGTCTCCTGACTTTTCCATGGAGAAGACAGTCCGTCTCTGGTTCCAGGCATTTTTCTCTAACTTTCTCCCATACCTGGAATGCTTGCCCTCTTCCACTCCAGCTGTTGACCTTCCTGGCTTCCTTTAAGCCCTGAATAAAATCCTACCTTTTACTGAAAGCCTTCCCCAAGCCCTCTTAATTCTAGTGCCTTCCCTCTGTTTATTATTTCCTATTTATCCTGCATGTAATTTGCTTTTTATATATTTGTTAGCATGTTGTCTCCCCCATGAACTTGTAAACTCCTTGATGACAGGGGTAATCTTTGCCCTCTTTTTTTTTATCCTCTGTGCTTAGCACAGTGCCTGGCTCATAGTAAACACTTAATAAATGCTTATTGATTGATTGATTATTGTCTTCCCCAATAGAATGAGAAGTCCTTCAGAGTAGGAACTGCCTTCTTTTTAAATTTTAACCTAAGGTCTTAATACAATGCTCTGCAAATAGTAAGCATTTGATAAACATTGTTTGATTCATTCATTGTAACGATTAATTTCTGTGGAACGTTGCCTCGCTCTAAGGAACAGCTTTTATCTGCTAGCCTTTATCCATCTACCCACACCAGTAAGGCTATTCAAATGTAGGGCAGAAGGACTATACCCCTCTATCCTGGGATAAGCTGTCATACACTGCTTGCACTGTTTACATTGACCCACCAACACCCTGCTCTGGATTTTAGTCTCTTAGGAGGCCTAAACTTTGCTGCCCAGCTCTTTCTGTACAGACTTCTTGAGTCCTCATCCATTACCCATTCCCATGCCTTCCACTCTTTGCCTTTCCTTCCCTATTCCACTCTTGCTTTTGCCTTTTAATTGATCTTAGACTTCAGAACATTCCTGGGACTTCACACTGTGATCACATTTCTGTCTTTGCTTGACCCTTTGAACCATGGCCTCTTTACTTATGCTTTACATCCTCTTGGTTAAGCAGCTACTATGTGCCAGGTACTGTACTGGACTTTGGAAAAATAAAGTCAAAAAAGGAAGGTGTTCTTGTCCAAAAGGATTTTTACATTTTACTGGTGTGTGTGTGTGTGTGTGTGTGTGTGTGTGTGTGCGAGCACATATTTGCATGTGTTTGTGTGTGTGTGTGTGTATGTGAATACTATGTATACAGATAAGGAAATTTTGAGTTGAGAGATTTGAGGGGAACAACTGACCTTGACTGAGGAGACTCAAGTTCTAAGAGAGTGTATCAGAACATCTGGACTGACCAAGCACTAAAATACAGAGAGTGCAAAAGCCAGTGCCGTAGATCTTCAGCTCTGCAGCGGTGAGAGCCAACTCAAAGGATGAGATAAATCTAGGGATCTCTTCCATTTCCTAGCAAAGTTGCTCTTCCACCTTCTGGTTAGCTGGGTGGGGTATCTGTTATAAATCTGTTGCTTTTAATTTAGATCTCATTTACCTACTATAAAACCCTATTGGCCTGCACAAATGCTAAACTCTATATGTATTTTATTTAAAGCTTTACAAATAGGGAGAGAATAAAATGTAGAGTGATCCTTATTGTAAGGAGACAAAAGCTTTGATCAGCAGGAGTTAAGCTGGAGGACAAACTGAGTGTTTATTAAGGCTAGGAAAGCCTGGATTCTCTGAGACATAAATCATGACCTGGTGAGAGTGGAAGGCTGCGAGAGAGCAATATCTGGGTAAGCTTATTTTCATTTTTGAATCCAAAGCTGCCCTTGTTGGTTGACTGGGTTCAAAAGAAAAGTCATTCCCCTGGGAGGGGAAAACTGAAAGAAAGCCAAGCCTATGCAAAGAAACCTTCTCCTTCTACACCTCTAATTAAGCCTACTTTGCTTACTAGTAGCATCTGCTGCTTTCATTTGTAATAAATACAAAGCTACTTTCTTTAGGGGAGCATGAACAATTGGGGAAATCAGGAAAGGTCTTTCAAAGAAGGAGTCATTTGAGCTGAACCTTGCAGGGAGTCAGGGCTTCCAAGAGACAGAGATTAGGAGGGAGAGCATTCCAGGTATGGGAGAGAGACTGTGCAAACTAACGGATCTCTGCAGCCTTTGACACTGTCAATCACCCTCTTTGGATATTCTTTCCTCTTTAGGTTTTCAGGTCACTACTCTCTCCTAGCTCTCCTTCAACTTCTCTGTTTCTTCTCAGTCTCCTTTGCTGGTTTTTCATCCAAATCACACTCACTAACTGTGGGTGTCCCTTACAGGGTCTGTTTTGGGCTCTCTTTTCTTCTCCCAAAATATTGTTTATCTTGGCTAATGGGTAATTAATATTTTGATTACAGTAACTCATGTAAACCATCTACCAAATTAAGGGGGCCTTGATCTCAATCAAAGCGAGGAGCATTGTTTCAAAGTAATAAAGCAAGTAAAGGGTATCTGCAATGTTTTAAACTTTAGTAGCTTTTTAGTCACTTCTGATTCTTTGTAACCCCATTTGGGGTTTGTTTTTTTTTTTTGGCAAAGATACAGATGAGGAACTAGCAAGTGACTTGCCCAGGGTCACACAGCTAGTAAGTATCTGAGGCCAAATTTGAACTCATGGAGACAAGTCTTCCTGATTCTAAGCCCAGTACTCCATCCACTATACCACCTAGCTGCCCCTTTTAATAGCTTACTATACCCTATACTGTAAGATGCTCATCGTGTCCAGTGATTCTTTCCTCAATTCCTTTGTTCCTTCATTCCTTCCTCTCTCCCTTCCTTCCAGAGAATGAAGCTACATAAAAAGCACACACTGATTTAGAATACAGTCTTATTGTTGAGGCTAAGAATCTTGAGGGAAAACAGAGCTCTATGGAGAAGATGAAGCATTCATGTAGCTGTCTATAGTAATCAACCATGTTTTTAAATTATCAAGAAATATCAAGCTACTTTTAATACTGTCCCCATGTGGAGAATGAGGCTTCATTCAAGTGAAATAAGGGGGACAGAGCTCATTAGATAAAAAGATTTCATCTTCTGTGCTTCTGAATTGTATGCTTTGGTCTGCTGAATAAATGAAGCATTCCTTCCTTCCTTCCTTCCTTCTTGCCACTTACTCTTCAGATACTTCCCTCTCCTCCTGGAGTTGCGAGGTTCTCTGAAACATCTCAGACCATTGCCATGCCGGTTAACTTAAGTGGATGCTGTTTGATGGGTTTAAATCAGTTTTGATGGACTCTCCATCACATCTTGAATTCTTACTCCAGGTACAAAGCATATCTTTTCCTTAGCCTTGTGAAACCTCCCTATTGCTACATCCATACCCTTTCCAGTGAGACACTAACCAACATTACATTTCTCTTTCTTTTGGCAGTAGCAACATGATTCCTTCAATTTGTGGTGCCTTTGACAATTTAGAGTTCTTCTGAGTATGGCATGATGTCTTCATTAGCATTTTCAGTAACACCCTCTTTGGGAAGAGCCTCATTACTGTTGCCTAGCTCTGGCAGTATTGTTCGCCCACCTCTTTCTCTGCTGTGTGACAAGCTTCCACCTGTCCATTTCTTGATATTGATTTCTTTGTTCCCTTGAAAGTTCTTTGCTTCTGGCTTCTTTCCTGGATTAACTTTTCTACCTTAAAAACATTTTGTCCTTTCTAATAAACTGGTGTTAGACTCCAGGGATACCTGCATTGAAAAGTAAACAGCTGTACAGGGAAGGTGTCACTAAGCTGACCATAGCTATTATTTATGTTTATAGTTTTTGGAGCTTATTTAAGAAATGTCAAAACGTAGCTTGGCTGCTGGTGATTGTGTTTGGTGTGGTGATAGGCAACTGACCCCTGGGTGTTTAAGAAGGGAAGTATGAAAGTAAGGAAAAAGGATCCAGTAGGATTGAGTGCTGCAGATAACAGGAGTATGAAGCAGAGGGAGAAAGATATAATGCAGTGTGACTGAGTCAGTGTGAGTGAGTGTTTGGGTATTGCAACTCCAGCAGGCTGTGTGTGCCTGGGAGATAGAGAACTTTGGAGGATTGTGCCTGCTCCTAGTATGGGTGACAAGCTATGATTTTGGGGTATGTGAAGTGAGGTGGTGCTGGAGCTAAGGAAAGGCTAGCTTTAAGATATGTATGTGAACTTTGGGCTCTAGTGCTCCGCTGCACACAGAGAGTAGTGTTTAGGGGGCCGTAATGAGAAAGCCTGATTGGCGCATTTTTATCCTCAACGGTCTTCACATGTGAAACAAGAACCTCAGGGTTGCTGGGAGGGTGAAAGAAGACTTGAAAGATAGGATGATTAAAATCAATGGGAGTGAGTCTGTAACAGCTGGAGAATAGAAAGGCATCTTTCAAATGATTTCACCCTCTCTAGTAAGGGGACTGACTTGCATTTGCAGCAGATATAATTGGTGATCACATTGGACAGGAAGACAAACATAGCAAACACTATGTAAATCATAACAGTTTCCTTGGAGGGTGTATTTATTAGCAGTCCAGATGAACTAATAGTCCTTAATTGGCTCTAGAAACTCTCTGTGAAAACTATCATGGAAACTGCTGTTTTCTGCAAATGTGTTGTAGGTGCTCCTGGGTAGTTTATTTCAAGTTATCTCTGTTCATCCTTTAATTGTTACTCTGTGGACCTGTGACTGTTAGCAATTAGGAAGTTGTCAAACTCCCCCTTTAAGATGGTTAGTACATACAAACTCAAATTAGTAAAATCTTTCCACACTACTTCTAAGGCACTTAGACCACACAGGAATAAATAAGATGAACAATTCTCATAATATTATGCTATTCTCCTGTTTTCAAATGGTGCTAAATCTGTTTGTGCTGCACCATGATTGCAGATGCTTCTGGGGCTATCTGTATTCTTCTTTTCTCTCTTCTTCAAATACAGAGAATTTCTTTTAAGACATGGTTCAAGCACCACCTTCTCTTTAAGGCTTTTCTTGGATATCTCCTTCCCCTCCTCAACTACTACCACCATCCCCTTTAAAGCTGCCTTTCATTTATTTCCAATTTATATATTTTGTCTTCCTCATTAGAATGTAAGCTCCTTGAGGACAAGAATGTTTTTTGTTTTTCTTCTATGTGATCCCCTGTTTAGTGCAGTGTAACATAATGTGCATAAGTGCACATAGTAAGCACTTAATAAATGCTTGTTTATTGAGTGATTAATTGATTGGTAAAAAATTTCTTTCCCCAAAGGGAAAAGGACCCACATGTACAAAAAATATTCATGGCAGCTTTTTTTGTGGTGACAAAGAATTGGAAATTGAGGGGATGCGCATCGGTTGGGGAATGGTTGAACAAGTTGTGGTATATGAATATAATGGAATACTATTGTGCTATAAGAAATGATGAGCAGGCAGATTTCAGAAAAACCTGGAAAGACTTACATGAATTGCTGCTGAGTGAAGTGAGAAGAACCAGGAGAACACAGGAACAGCCTCATTGTGCAATGATCAACTATGATAGACTTAACTTTTCTCAGCAATACAATGATCCAAGACAATTCCAAAAGACTCATGATGGAAAATGCTATCCACATCCATGGAAAAAAACTATGGAATCTGCAGATTGATGCATACTATTTTTGCTTTTTCTCTCTCTCTAGTGGTTTTCCCCTTTTGTTATGATTCTTCTTTCACAACATGATTAATATGGAAATATGATTAATATGATTGTACATGTATATCCTATATCAGATTTCTCACCATCTTGGGGAAGAGGGAGGCAAAAGAAGGAGGGAGAAAAGTTTGGAATTCAAAATCTTATAAAAGTGGATGTTGAAAACTATCTTTACATGTAATTGGAAAAAATACTATTAAGTGAAAAAAACGCCTAACAAAATTTCTTTCCCTGAGAATTTATGGCAGATCACTTAGTATTGGTGGGATTGTAATTCTTGACTCCTCTATAAACTCTGTGAGAGAATTAGAAGTACTAGAATCTAGGTGAAAAGCTTAAGGTAAAGGTTGATATTCTGCATAACTTATGAAAAATAAATAACACAAAAAATAACTTACGAGTCCACATGGAGCATTTTCAGGCCTCCCATAACCTCTTCTATATGCTCACTGCTGCCTTGAATTAAAAGGTGACAAAATCTTTCATCTTGCTCTAGAAATAAGGGATAAAATTAAAATGCCTGTGGGAAAGGTAATGAATGGACAAATCCATACTGATTGATTGATATTGGATCCTTTCCTAAAAACATGTTTTGACAGGGTTATAGGGGAACAAGGAGAACTAGTCACCTGAAGGAAACACCTGCTCTGAAATGAGGTCAAGTTGGGGTAAATAAAGATTGGCTTTTCTTTCTTTATAATTTTGCTTTGGATGGGCTTGCTTAATTACATTAAAATATATGTAATTAATTACTTACATATTTTGAGGGGGCTTCTATTTGATATTTAAAAAATTATTGTTATGTTTAAATATAGATTTTATTCTGGATTTTCTGAAATAATCCTTCTTTCAAAATTGTTGACTACAAAATGAATGGATAACAATAGTGGAAAATTCCATGGGAGACCTCTGTATTCCATTTTTTCACTTGAAGAATATGATCACTATATTTATTATAACACTGCCATCAGGGGACATGATGTTATAGACCAGCCTAGTTGGACCAGACATTTCCTGGAAGGAGATGCTACCTTTACAGGATATATTTAACCCATGGTCTATCCAAATCCATATACAATGAAACATGTTACAAATGCTGTCACAGTTGTGCCCAAATGATGCAAATAAGGAAGGTGGTAGACAATTTCACTTAAAAATATAAGATCATTGTTGATTTGACCAAAACCCTAGGAAATTTCATTTTTAGAGGTCAGTTAAAAAAACTTGACAATCAATAAGTACTTAAAAGAGGGATTTTGATAAGAAGGACTGATTCACCCTCTTAGACCATGGAAGGGATAATGAATAAACTGCTGTGAGGTTTTTAGGGCAGGATTAGACAATCAACTGAGCAGGACCTTTTAGAATTGAAAGCAATTTTCTGTTGCATTTCTTTGGAGTCAGGCAGTTAGTTCAGATATTTTCTTCCAGCCACAGGTAACTTTTCATTTTGGGGTGACAGGTGTATAAGAAGATGAAAGGAATATGGGAGGGAGGTGTTATAAGTTCCCTTCAGTAATAATTGTGGCAGACTTCTCAAAGTGTGCTCCAAAATAGTGAAATTAGTGATATTTGTCTTTGGTATGTTTTTACTTTGTGTCCCTTTTCTTCCTCATGGTATCACAATTACATATTCTCCCAATGTTGCTTGTTTTCTGTCCCATTTTTTCCCATTTCTGCTCAGGTGTTAATTGATTATTAGCTAGCTTAGTTGTGCTAACCACAGCATGTATATTCATAAATTTTCAAAATCAGAAGAAAGTTTCTATAATGGTGTTGTTACAGGAAGTAGCGTGGGAGAAGGGAGGGGGAGAAGGGTTTAGCACCTTTTCAAATTACGCTATGTAACTGAAGAACCAATCTGTCTCTTCTTAAGAATTATTCTATAGCCACCCCACTGAAGATGCTATAGATGGATGTGAAGAGACAGGTGATGTCTGAAGGGGAAAATTGTAGGATGCTCATATGCACTAAGAGAGAAAGGGGAAGCTTGTTGCTATTTTATGTGTTCTAGCAAGTCAGCTCATTAAACAGCCAGAGGAAATGTGGCCAGTATGTCAGACTGTAGAATTCACAGAGGATCACACATCATCTTTAGTGATTTTTTGCTTTCTATATCATCTTAATATTAGTACATGCAGCCCTGTTCTCCTGCACTTGGCCTTATCTTGTGTCCAGTTCTTTGTTTTGTCTCACTGCCTCCCTCATTTTTCAGTATTGTCCATAGCTTGACTCAGCTTTGACTCTCACCAAGTCTTCCTAGTTACTCTCTTGGCTTTGTGTTTTCAACATCCATTCCTGGAATTATTTTAATACTAGTATTCTTGGTTTGACTGATGGTAATGGCCTGTGCACTAGGGATCATTATGTCCTGTTATTTTTCCATTCTGACTTCTTTTTGAGCCCCTCCCCACCATTAACTAGTGGAAAGACAATTGGTCTTGAAGTTAGAACTGCATTTATTACTGGCCCTAACACTGCTCACCAGTCCTGTGACATTGGGCAAATCACTTAATGTCTCTGAACCTCGGTTTCCCTAAAAAGGAGATAATAATTACATCATCTACTTCATGTGGGAGTAATTGGAGGAAAACACTTGATGGACCTTAAAGGATAATATATATGAGGTTAATATATATGAGTTTAATATTGTAGTTGTAGCAAATACTGCAGAGAGTAAGTGAGCACTAACCTACCTCTTTGAGTGACAGTATGAGGTAGTATGGATGCAGTGATGGAGTCAGGAAGATCAAGGTTCATATCCTGCCTCACAGATTAACTATGTGATCCCAGGCATGTTATTCCATCTCATCATACCTCATCTGGAAACCATGCAGATTGAACTCAACAGCCTCTAAAGACTCAGTTGCAAATTGGGTCCTGACCTTTGAATTGACCCATTAACTCTTGACATGACAGGTGGTATTATTGATTTGGTGATTATTTTTTTTTTTTAGGCAATTGGGGTTAAGTGACTTGCCCAGAGTCACACAGCTGGTTAAGTGTCAAGTGTTTGGTCTGAGGCTGGATTTGAACTCAGGTCCTCCTGATTTCAGGGCCGGTGCTCTATCCACTGCGCCACCTAGCTGCCTCATTTGGTGATATTTTTGATGGCATATTATTCATTCCTAGAGTCTTATGAGCTACACTTTGCTAAAGGCTTGCTAAGAACTATTAACTTTGTCTCCTTTGGATAAATTGATGAGCTTGAAATGTCTTGCATAGTTTGTTTCCCATATTAAAAAAGACTCTCCCCATGGTGAGCCTAGCTCTTTAAGGTGGAGTTTTATCCTTATTTATAGTAAATCCTTAATTATCTTTAATTTTTAGTTAGTCTAATAATTCTTTGGTCCAGCTAGGTGACACAGTAGTAGCACAGAGTATCAGTCTTGGAGTCAGGAAGACTCATCTTTCTGAGTTTAAATCTGACCTCAGACACTTACCAGTTATGCGACGATGGGCAAGACTTAACTATTTGCATCAGATTCCTCTTCTGTAAAATGAGCTGGAGAAGGAAATGACAAACAACTCCGGTATCTTAGCCAAGAAAATCCCAAATGGGATCGCAAAGAGTCAGACATAATTGTAAAATGACTCAAGAACAACAAATACTTCTTTACCACCTAGTGGTGATCATTAGGAACTATGATAGAACAGAGGCAGGAAAAGAGGCAGGGCCACCAAGGATTGCAGCCAGTAGTCCTTTATGGCATGGATACTATAGCAAGTGGAATGAAATAATTGAGTGGTAGTCTATCAAGCTAGCCTCTCAGTTCATGTGAGGCCAGAAGCAAGGAGTAGGGTTGTTTGGACAAAAAAGACTGATTGCCCAAGCCATTAGCACGAGAAAAGTTGCTTAACTTCTACGAACTTCTTTATTTATAAAATTAGGAGCATTGATTAGGTGGCTTCTGGGATCCATTATAGCTCTCTATTTAGGATCCAAAATGCCAAATAAAGACAGGCCAAAGACAGAAGATTTATCTGGGGTTTGGAAGAAGAATTATGCAATACGGTGGTAAAACAACCCAAGAGGTGAGTAGAAATCATAACCCCAGGTGGGGCAAAAATTCAAAGAAATGAGCATCACACACAGTTTTTGTGAAGTCCAACTTGCTCAGTGCAGTGAACAATTGCATCCTTTTGAGCGCTGCTACATGAAGTGCTCATCTTGCTCTCATTCTAAAGGAGCTTCAGACCGGACAATGCCCAGTTGTTTCTTGAATGGGAAACAACATTGAACAAGGGCAGACAGGGATAAGTACGGGGCCACATAGAACAAATAATTTTCCATTAACCTAATTTCCTTTATGATATCATTGCTAACCAGGTAGATCAGGACAATTCTGTGGAAATTATGTTTCTGAATTTCACCACAGGATTTGACAAAATAATCAACACAGTTTAGAATATGCAAGACTTTTTTAATGATTAGAAATATTTAAAAATGGTATTGCCTTGTGAACAAATGAATCTCCTGGCACTAGGGATGTCCAAGAAGAGGATGGACAGCCAACTGTCAAAGATGTTACAGATGGCATTCCATCATCAGATCTGAGATTCAGCTAGATGATTTCTAAGGGGCTTTGTAAGTACAAATTTATGAGATTCAATGAAATTATCAGGTATTTATTTCATTTTTACCTTAACCTTGATTCCTCTAGACTAAGGTATTCTAAACTTTTCACCTGAGATACTAGTTCCCATATCTTTAACCAATTGACTACTCTTCTCTAGACCTTCTTTCATGTTTCCATAAACTGTAAAAATCAACCTGGGAAAGCAAAGAACTAATCTATATGACTATAATGAATATAGTCATAGAGATTATCTCTCAGATTTCCAACATGGCATGGATGATTTATAGACAATTCAAGGCCCACTGTGACCACCAGGTTTTTATTTATTGTTTCTTGCATTTTGATTGTATTACTGCCTCATCATGAAACCATTGTTTGCACTTTGAAGCTTAGCAGATATCTTTGTTAAAATAATTAAAATTTATATTTCAAGCACTTAGGAAATCTTAGTCAGCTCAGACATTAGTGAGTGCTTTGCTAGTTATATCAAATGGGATAACATTCAAACACACACTGAGAGTAAGGATACATCTGAAACCTCCAAAAGCATATGGGAAACAAGTGACTTTTTTTTTCAATAAATATATTATGATTAGCAACCTATAAACATTCTCACTATTTGGAGCAGATGGTGATATTCTACATAATTTATTTTGTTTTTGCTTCCTCACTCCCTTCCATTTCAGATTTGAGGAGGACATAAATATGTATGTATGGGATATCCTAAAATGCTATTAGGATATGTCAACAGTTTTAACAATTAAAGTATGAGATTCTGAATCTATTCAGTTCTTCAGCAGAAAGACAGACAGAATTTTTTCAAATCTTTTAGTGAGGTGAGGAGAGGGGTAAATTGGAGAGAATATGAACTTCTGTTAGATAACATACCAACTAGCAGCTGCCTGGGCTGCCCATACTGAAGTATGCCTTGGACTTGTCTTAGCCATCTTGTGAAAAAGCCATTTTGATTTTCTTCATATATATTATCCCTTCTTAAGAATAGAAATAATAATGATAACAACAAGATTTATATAGTACTTTGAAGTTTACAAAGGTTGACATTTGCTTTCTCCTAACAGAAATTCTGTGATTTATTATTCTTTATTTTATAGATGAGGAAGCAGCCTCAGGGAAATGAAGGGACTTGTGCAAAACTGTACTGATCATAAGTGGTATAGCCAGAACTTGAACTTGAATCTTCTGACTTGAAATCCTGTGTTCACTCCAGTATACTGAGATGCTTTTATTAGTGCTCTAAACTGGGGCAGATGAAGAGGTGGGATGAGAACTAGGGGTTACTCCACTTTTTTTAGCAGGGTCTCATTGGGCGATACTGCTATTCCTCTTCCTTCTCCTTCCTCTCCTCCTCCACTTCTCCCTTTCTCCACATGGGGAATCATAGCCTTATAGGTGGGTTCTTTGTGCAAAGAATTATAAATTTTGATCACTTATACTTTATAGCTTGGGCTGTGGAGGCTAGATTTCCCTCCACCCCCCACTTATTTATTCCATCACTGTTTTTTCTTTTTCAAAAACACTGGGACAATTAACTCTTTTGTCTCATGTAGTTTTCACTTATGGTTTCTTGAAATATAGCTGTGGAAAACCAGGCTTTGATAAAGCCCATTGGGATTCACTTGACTATGCCTTTAAATTCAAATCATTCTGGCTCTCCCTGAGTGGCCAATAGTATTTCTTAGTCCAAGCCTCACTTGTTCATTGTTTGAGTTTTGATGGCTCAGAGTGAATGTAAATAGCAATTGTTTCTGTTCCCGCCAAAAAACTCTAAGGATCTTTCCAAATTGATTCTTTTAGGCCATCTTTTGCCTCAACTCTTACCTAGTCTTTAACCACTGAATGGCATCTAGTAGGTACTAAACAAATGCCTTTTGATTGGTTGGTGGATTGGGTTGTGTAGTCTACATTTTGGTCAAATTGATCTACTTGATGTTCCCAGAAATTGCCATTCCATCTCCCTCCTCCTTACCTTTATGCTATTTTCTCCATGCCTTGGAAAGCACTCCCTCTTCATCTCTGTTTCTTAGAATCCTAAGTTTCTTTCAAGGCTCATTTCAGCTTCTATTTCAGGTTTAGAGTTTCTTGATCCTCTTAGTTGTTAGTATTCTTGTCTCCTAAAATAATCTTGTATTAATGTATCTGTTTCCATGTTGTACCTACAGCAGAATGTAAGTTCCTTCAGGACAAAGATTGTTATTCTTGTCTTTGTATCCTCAGTGTTGTTATGCATTCATTTTGGTTGCATCTGACTCTTTGTGAACCTATTTGGAGTTCTCTTGGTAGAGATACTGGAGTGGTTTGCTATTTCCTTCTCTAGCTTATTTTATAGATGAAGAAACTGAGATAAACAGGCTTAAGTGACTTGTTCAGGGTTACACAACTAGTTAGTGTCTGAGGCCAGATTTGAACTCGGGAAGATGAATCTTCCTGACTCCTGGCCTAGCACTCTATCATATAACCTAGCTGCCTTGTATCCTCAGTGCATAACATAATTCCTGGTATATAGTAGATGCTTAATAAGCATTAGTTGAATCAAATAAATGGAAATAATATACAAGCACAATCATTAATTTATTTCTTCAGCTGAAATAGTATATAAATGTCACTCTTAACTCAAAGCTCATTTGTATAAGACTCCTCATTGGTGGAGATTGATTACTCAATGTTCTACTCCTGCATGAAGGCTGGTGAGAACTTGAGAGAAGACAGATTCTGATCTTCTGACTTCTAGCCAGAGAAAGATGGATGAAGCAGATAAGTAAAGGAGCCAGCACCTTGATATTCTGGCTTCTTCTAACTCTTTCATTCCCTTTAGAGACCTCTCCCTGAGGGGAATCTGAAACTGTGTGTTTTTTCTCTTGAAGCTGTAAGCTAGAATTCATGTTCTCTCTTCTCTCAAATTCTTGCCAACTCTAACTCTCATGTAGGCATTGAGCACTGAATAATTAATCTGCACCGATGAGGAGAGTCTTTCATGAATGGGCTTTGAACCTCAGATTACATTTGTGGTCATCATCAAGTTTTGTTTTTTTTACTGAATACTTAATATGTGGCCAGCAACATATTAAGAACTTCAGTCATTCCCCATCAGGTCAGTCGCATGGGTCCTCCAGCTGAGGTTTATGTTTCTGATGAGGGAGAGTTTGGTGGATCATCTCCCTATTAATACCATCACAGGTGTGGACATTCTTAGAACACTACTAACATCCTCTTAAAAACCTTTGAGTTCTGTCATACATGACTGTCACCTATTTTTAGTAATTATTACCTTTTGTGCATAAAGAGTTCTATAAGTTTACTTGCCCCTACATGAAATAGGATGACTTTTCATGGGTCATGAAGACTCTTTCAAGTCTCTAGAAGGGCCTCTAGTTCTAGTATTCTGAGATTTGGTGTAAAAATCCATTTGTCTTCTGTCTCCCCCCAACAATTATATAAATTCATCACTTCCTTTCAGCCTTATTTTTTTTAGAGTGAAGATGTTTCATTCAATCTGTCCCAATATTGATGCCTTTTACCCCATCCTCTGAATCATTGCATCCAACTTTCTCAATCTTTTCCAGATTCTTTATAACTATCCTCAGGTGTAATAACCAGTCCTATATCAAATTTATTGGAAGGACAAATATTTTCTCTTTTTCTTCTTAGTATAGCCCAACATTCTAATAGCTCTCCATTGCATAATACCAATATCTTCAAAGAACTATCTAAAGCAGTGGTTTCAAAATCAAATAGAAATTGGTGTCACAAAAATCACACATAATCAAAGGAATCAATTAAGAATGTGAAGCAAAGTGGTCTAGCAGTACCAGATTGCAAACTATATTATAAACTAGTAAACATAAAAATAATCTGATACTGGATGAGAAGTAGAGAGGTAGATCAGTGGAATATATTAGGTACACAACACATAATAGTAAATTACCATAGTCATCCAGTGTTTGATAAACCCAAAGATCCAAGCTTTGGGGCAAGAACTCATCATGTGAGAAAAGTTGCTAGGAAAACTGGAAAACAGATTGGCAGAAAGTATATGTAGACCAATATCTCACACTGTATGATAACAGAAGATCAAAAGGGATAAATGATTTAGACATAAAAGGTGATATCACAAGTCAATTAGGGGAGCTTGGAAAAAGTTACCTGTTAGATCCATGGATAAAGGAAGAGATTATGATGAAACAAGAGATAGAGAGGATCATGGAAAGCAAAATGGAAAATTTTGTTTACATGAAAGTAAAAATTGTTTGCACAAACAAAATTAAAAGAAAAGCAGGAAACTGGGTAAAAAAAATTCAGCAAGTTTCTCTGATAGAGGTCTCATTTCTCAAACATATAGAGAACAAAGTCAAATTTATAAAAATAAGAGTCATTCCCCAATTGGTCAATGGCCAAAGGACATGAATAGATAGTTTCAGAAAAAAATAAAAATTATCTATAGTTATATGAAAAAATGCTCCAAATCACTCTTAGTTAGAGAAATGCAAATTAAAACAATTCTGAAGTACCTCCTCATACCTATCAGATTGGCTAGTATTACAGAAAAGGAAAATGACAAATCCTGGAGGGGATGTGGGAAAACTGGGACACTAATGCACTATTGAGAGAATTGTGAACTGATCCAACCATTCTGTAGGACATTTTGCAACTATACTCAAAGGGCTATAAAACTGTGCATATACCCTTTGACCTAGAAATACCACTGCTATCTGCATCCCAAAGAGATCAAAGAAAAGGGAAAAGAACCTATTTGTACAAAAATATTTATAGCAGTTCTTTTTTTGTGGTGGCAAAGTTGTGGTATATGATTGTGATGGAATGTTATTTTGCCATAAGAAATGACAAGCAAGATAGTTTCAGAAAAACCTGGGAAGTCTTATGTGAACTGATGCAAAGTGAAGTGAGCAGAAATAGGAGAACATTGTACATAGTAATAACAACAGTGCAATGATGACCAACTGTGAAAGACTTAGCTACTTTGAGCAAGACAACAATCCATGACAACTCCAAAGGAGACATGTCAAAAAATCCTATCCACTTCCAGAGAGAGAATTCATGAACTCTAAGTGCAGCTTGAAGCATATATTATTCACTTTCTTTTTCTTTTTTTCCTTGTTTTCTTTTTCAACATGGCTAATATGGAAATATGTTTTGCATGATTTCACATGTATAGCTGATGTTGTATTGCTTACCTTCTGAAGGTGTAGGGGAGGGGTGAGAGGGAGGGAGAGAATTTGGAATTCAAAATTTTAAAAAATGAGTTAGAATGAAAAAAATGTAATTGGCAAATATTTAATGAAATAAATAAAAATATAATTAAACTATATATAAGGATCCATTCAGGCTGCATATTGACTTAGAAAGTCACATACTAATATTATATATGTTCTATTGTATTTTTATTTATTTTGTTAATTATTTCCCAACTACATTTCAATCTGGTTCTGTAGCACATGAAAGTATGGTAGGGTGGGGTGGGCCACTAGGTAATGCAGTGGGTAGAGCGCTGGCCCTGAATTCAGGAGGACCTGAGTTCAAATGTGACCTCAGACACTAGTTGTCTGAGCCTGTGCAAGTCACTTAATTCCAATTGCCTCAAAAAACAAAGTATGGCAGGTTGCACTGTATGTTTGACACCTCTGATCTACAGTAACTCCAACGTATCTTCCTTGCATCATACCTGAAAGTTTAGACTATTGCTACAGCTAGTACTTTCCTTTCATCCTACTATTGCTACTTACGGATAAATGTAGGCTCTCTAAATGTTGTTGAAGAAAGACTTCTGTAATCCAGTCCCTTTTCCAAACTGCTCACCTGCCAGTGGTGCTGATAATTTAAGACCAATCCCTGAGGACCTCTAATTTCCTCACATGGACAAAGGGGCAAATGAGATCATATGTGCAGAACACACAGAAGCCACATTTGCTTCATCATGAACCAGTGACCACCTCTGTTGTAGAGCAGGGTTTGCTCACTCTTTTGGGGATAGTGAGGCAGGTCACCCATAGAAGTAGGGACAGATCCCACACATGACAGAGTTCCATAAATGTCTCCATGCTCAGCATTTATAGTCAGGCTGATTTGAAAATCCTTGGCATATTTTTGTGACTAATCTTCAGAGCAACCGTCAGTAATGGATGGGACTCATCTGCTGGCTCTCATGGGCAAGATCCAATCTCCCTGATCTTGTTTCTCCATCTGTAACATAATGGGGTTGGATTAGATCACAAATTGCTAAAGTCTCTTCCAGTCTTCCAAATCCTATGATCCTAAGGTCTGCCTGTGATACTAACAGGCTGTCTTTTTAGTAGCCTGGTCCAAGAAGTGTTTAGTGCTAACAGATGTACTTCTGTGGCAGCTAAGAGATTGGCATCAGTGAAAGAGTAACTATGGCCCTGAGCCAGAATATATGACCATGCCAATGCCTATGCTCTCATCATCTGGCAAATTTGCATTCTTTTGTTATAGATCGATTCTGACACACTAGCCCATGATGAAGATGCTGCTCTTTGGTTCACACACAAAGAACAAAGCCTTCCCATTTATTTTTTCTTTCTCGCTATAGACAGTGGATTTGCTTACCATCCTTCTATCACTGTAATACAACCTACCACGGCCTCCATTCTCCATTCAATCAGACAGAATTTTTTTGCCCTAGAAGGGGAGAATATTGTAACTGGAAAAAGGAAGGTTGCTTCTTCCTCTGTACTTGGGGGGACAACTAACTCAGTGCTGGCCTATCTGGAGATGCATTTGAATAATCCACCTGCTTCAGCCACAAACTTGTTGGAGCTAACAAGAGGATCCAGAACTCTTGAAAGCTATGACCTGCTCTTTCAAGCGAGCCTTTAATCCATAAGGAACCATGTGGTGCTTGACAGAGTGTGATTCCTCAGCAGGGAGTCACAGTTGAAATTAGAACTAAGCTGTAATCATGGTGTGTCTTGGGTGTGTGGTGCAGCCTGGAATGAAAAAAACCCCAAACATGTTCTTACTGTATAATGCACACCCTGGGGTGTTACTGCTTTCATAAAATGTATTTTCTAATTGTCAATTTGCCAAATGATGGCCCCATGCCTGCAGATGTACTCCTGTTAAAAACTTAATTTTCATTCAAAAATGCTTCTTTTGTCATTGCCTTCACTGGAGGAAGCCTTTGGAAAGAAGAATTAAACTGGCTGTGAATCAGCCAAAGGAAACTCAGAAGAGGTGGGTGGGGGATGGAAGAAACTGCCATCTTGGATTACCCTTCCACAGTGAACAAACCCTTTTTTGCCTCTGAAGGTCCAAACTCTTCCTTCTTTTCTGGAGGTTGCAAATCAAATTACTTGATCATTTCACCTGGGAAGTAAAAGTACCTTCCTCTCTTATTGATATCCAATGCAGAGAAAAGGGTGGTGAATTAAAAGCAGGAGACCTGCAATCCAATCTCTTCTCTGATACTCACTACCTAGCCTGTGACTTTAGTAAAGTCATACTTTCCCTTTCTGGTTGCCTCACCTTCCTCACTTATCCAAAAAGGCCATTGGAGAAGATGACCTCTAAGGTTCTTTCAAGCTCTGGTTATCTATGATATGAGAGAAAGCTTGTTTAATCACTTTTTCCTCCATTAGACAAATACTTCTTTCCCTTCATCCCACCTAGAGTTTGTTTTTTTTTTCAGTATCAGTACAAATAAATGGAATTTAAAATTAGTTTAAGTCTTTGTGTTGTGTTGAGTGTGATATTCACTACTGTGTATTCCAATATCTTTCTGGACATTAAAGCCAGAAAATGGAACAATTATTTCTGCATTAGCAAGTCACACAGACAAAATCCCTTTGCAACCTCTTACAGTCACGTCAAAATGAATCATTAGTATCTTATTAAGGTGCCCCAGCTATCCCATAACGGGTCTGTACTGCAAATGTATCCCAATTATTCATTTACTTACTTCATGAATATTCAAGAAACATTAAAGGCACTAACAAAACCCATGAGGATAGGGAAGGACAAAGCTTGCTATCCAGAGCATTCTTGCATACATGTAGGAGGGCTCTTTGGCACTCATGGATTATTGGTTAGAAAGAGAATAGGGCTCTGAGGCTAAATACAAAGGCTGCCTGTGCTAACCATTAGACTGGGGCATTTGTAGATTCACCTGGCTATTGTCCTGTTGAATACCTGCCTTAATTTTGGGATCAGGATTAGGACAGATTTTGAAATCTAAAATGTCCCCCTAGTTAGGCCAGTTTCTTCATTGTTTCTCACATAGACCAAGCTCATTTCACCTTCTTAATTTTATCCATGTTGTACTTATTAATCCAGCTTTGTCTATCTTTTCAAACTTTACCTATTCTCTCTGCTTTTACTTTCTTTCTTCCCATTCACTTTCCAATCCCTAGGAATCCAGTTTCTGGCATCATGACTCAACTAAAACTGTTTTCTCCAAGAATATGCAATAATCTCTTAATTGTTGGATATCTTTTTTTTTTTGTGAGGCAATTGGGGTTAAGTGACTTGCCCAGAGTCACACAGCTAGTGAGTATTGTGTGTCTGAGGCCAAATTTGAACTCAGGTTCCCCTCTCTCCAGGGCCAGTGCTCTATCCACTGAGTCACCTAGCTGCCCCTTAATTGTTGGATCTAATGGACTTTTCATAGTTCTGAGTCTACTTGACCTCTTTACAAAGGTCAACACAGTTGAACATATCTATATGAGCAACAAACTACCTTATCTTCTCCTGTGTAATCTGCTTGACTTTTGTGAAATAATATTGTCCTGCTTTGACTCCTACTTTGATTTTTTTTATCTGAATCATTATCCATTCCCCCTGCCCTAACTCTGTCTTAGGCCTTCTTCTCTTTACTCTATATCTCCTCTTGGTGGTCTTATGGGTTCATAAATTGCATGGGTTCAACTGTTATCCCTATGCAAATGATTTGTAAATATATGTGTGTATATGTATATATATATATATATATATATATATATATATAGTTTTATTTTATCCTAAAGGTAATAAGGAGGCAATAGAGTTTATTTAGTGAGAGAATAACATGGTTAGACCTACCCTTTAAGAATAATATTTTGAATTGAACATTGGAGTTAGATACTAATCATTTGGGCAATGACTTAGCAAATTGTGGCATATTTATGTAATGGAATATTACTATGCCATAAGAAATGATGACTATAGAGAAGTACAGAAACACTTATATAATGTGTATAATCAATGGCTTTGGCTAGCATATACTCCATGAAGCATACCTAGGGCTGGGCCTCTTTTGGTGACCCAGTTGTTCTGTTCTTTTCAGGGGGGGATACATCTTCTGGCTAAGTCCTAAAAGACTTGGTGCTTTGGGATAAAGCAATGAACCCTGAGTTGTTCCTTGGTTCCTCTCAACTCATCACATCCAGGGGGTAGAGGCTGCACTAAGCCTGCTTCGGAAATGCCTAGTCACTGAATTAGGAAGAGCCGATCACTGAGAAGACTTTAAAAGTAGAGACCACCCTTTGGCTCTCTTTTATTTCCTTTGTGGAACATGTGGCAAGTACCTCTGCCTATCTATCTACCAGTCTGTCTGCCTCTCATTTCCTATGAGACGCTGAAGGAGAGGCAAGAACCTTTTCCCACTCTGGTAGAAATAGTGAATTACTTCTGTATGGTTGCCAATACATGTACTGTTTGTCCTAGGTGAGCTTGAGACTGGATCTCAAAGCTCTAACTTTCTTTTCTACTTTATATTTCTTTTCTGAACATGTTGCTGAATGTGATTTTGAGATCACCATTTCTAGCCCTTGAGAGTTTGGGAGTTCCTGGGTCCCTCAACTGGTATTGGTTACACTATGGAAAGTACCCACTACATCCACTACAGAGCTTTAGAGGGGACTATGACAGGTGCCAATGAGTAATGATGATAGTTGACAATTATATAACACTTTAATGTCTGCATTATTGCATTATACAACATTTGAGTCCCTCAACAATGCAGTGAATCTCTTAATACAATTATTATTACTCATATTTTACATACAAAGAGACTTGGGTTTAAGGAGATTAAGTGAATGACCTATAGTCATACAACTAGTAAGCACCGGAGGTAGGTTTAGAACATAGGAAGAAGCTTGGTAGCATAACAGATAGAACTTTCAAGTTGGAGTCAGGAAGATCTGAGTTCCTATCTTGCCTCAGACACCTACTATCTCTGTGACCCTAGGCAAGTCATTTAACGCTTATGTGCCTCAGTTTCCTCATCTGTGAAATAAAGGATTTACACTAATGGCTTCCTAAGTCCCTTACAGCTCTAATCTATGACTTTAGGTCCAAAATAATACTCACAACTATGTTCTGCTTCTCTGAACTATGTGGCTTTCCTTGTTCATTGATCATAGATTAATATTTCAAAGCTCGTTAATGGACATTGAGAACAGTGAGATGAAGTCCATGGGTCACTACTAGGTAAAGTTCAATTCCGTGATAAAAGCGTTGGACTGGGGGTCAGGAGACCTGTGGCCTAATCTTGGCTCCACTGCTGCCATCACTGTTTGATGTCGGGCTGGACACTTCATGTCTCTGGGACCCAGTTTCCTCATTTGTAAAATGAGAAGGACTTAGTTGGGTGATCTCTATAGTTCCTTGCAGCTCAATGGTAATTATATAAACTGGCTTCTTCATTTCTCTGGGTCTCAGTTTTCTTATCGGTCAAATGAGAAAATAATGACTATACTGCCAGCATCATGGGAGAGTTATGAGACTCCAAAGAGATAATATGTGTGAAAATGTTTTGAAAAGTATAAAATGTTCTCTAAGTGTAAGTTGTTATTATTATTGTCATGAAATCCAGCTGGCTTTGCCCAGCTGTTAAGTACATGAGGCATGTAGCCTATTTCTCTCTAGATAGAGTGCAGAGAGACTGGCATACAGAGTCCCTTTGACTCACAAGATCGCAGCCTATTGTGGATGATTGATAATAGGAATATTGATTGTGCCTTCAAGGCATTGACATTTTGAACTGAATTCTTAAGGAATAGAATAGTTGTCAAAGCATAACATGGTTTTCACTTCAAAGCAATGTTTGTTTTATATAATATCATTGTATTCTGTAAGGGAGCCTATAGGGGCAGCTGGGTGGCTCAGTGGATAGAGTACCAGGTCTAGAGTCAGAAAGACTCATCTTTCTGAGTTCAAATCTGGCCTTAGACACTTCTAGCTGTGTGATTCTGGGCAGGTCACTTGCCTTGTAACCTTGTTTGCCTCAGTTTCCTCATCTGTAAAATGAACTGAAAAAGGAAACGGCAAATCACTCCAGAATCTTTGCCAAGAAAATCCCAAATAGGGTCATGAAGAGTCTAAAATGACTGTCAATGTGAAAGTCAAGGAAGGTTTGTCCTTCTTTCTCGAAGAGGACCATGACATCAGGGAGAAGATAACATGACTTAAAATTGACTTTGATTTGAGTCAGGGAGGGCTGTGCACAGTCACCAGCCTCACTATCTCCTCCACAGTCATCTGGGTCCAGAGGCCAGATAGCAATCAGGACAAGGTGGGAGACCTTGGCCCTTTCAAGCTAGGTTTTTTTCAAGCTCTCACTCTGAGTGAGGCAACATCCATTTGGTAACTAGGCCTATTTAAGGAGTGAGTCAAGGGATGGCTCCTTTAATAAAAAAAAATCAAACTGGGAGGGGAAGACCCTTAGGGTTGCTGGCTAAACATCAACAAAGGGGTATTGTAGGAAGCAATGTGGTAAAGAAAAAATCGAACTCATTTTTATGGTAAGAGGACCTAGGCTAAAATCCAGAGTAATACTCCATATTCAACTTTGGACAAAAGTGCTTTGCCTCTGTAACTCACTCTCCTCATATGTAAATTTAAGGGGTTAGATGAGATAACCTGTAAAGTTTCTTTCAACTCTCAAATGTATCTATGATTATAGAGCACAGCTAAAGTCCCACCTCCTCCAGGAAGTCTTCTTTGACTTTCCCAGCCCATATTGATCTCTTATTTTTTCCTCTCAATGTCATTGTTCCTTTCTTTTTTTTTTCTTTTTCAGTCAAAGACAAGGTTTATTAGAACATCCATCATATTGGGCAGACTCTTAAGGAGTCTGAACATGGGTAAGCAGTGGCTAGATTATAAGAAACTTAGTAGTGGCTAGATTTTAAGAATCTGAGCATCTTAATGGAGACAAGATGGACCTTATACACAGAAAGACTGTGAGAGGGATCTAGGAGTGGCCAAGTAGTCTATGAGGTAATAGAAAGGCCAGTTGATGGGATTACAGTCTCAGGATAATGCCAGAGATTTGGCCATGTGGGAAAGTCCAGGGTTTTTCCTTTCTAGGGCCCAGATCCCAACCCCATCATTCCCACCTCAAACAAAAGGGACTCAAATTCTTTTGGAGTAAGGGATGAAGGTCTCGGGTTCTGAAACTGCTTCTTGCTGGCAAGGGGTGTAGAGGTGTCCCTCCCCCAAAGAGGAGGTTGACTGGAACCGAGCACTGGCTGCATCCAGGGAACGATGTGGGGACATTGGCTGGTACTTGCTGTTTGATGCCAATTGTAGTTGGAATGGCCTGTGGTCTGGAAGACACAAATCTGACAGAAAAGACTGCAGGGCCCAGATATAAAACAGGGACTAGATTTAGGGCCCAAATGAGAGAATAAAACAGCCTTAGCTCTATTTGGATTCAGATAATTCATTTTTCCAACCATGCAGTATCAAATTCACCTCATAGCCAGATTCAGGAATAACCAGGTAGGTAACATTCCCTTTCAAAGGAACATAATGGGGAAACTGAGCCAGGAGGATCCCATCTTAGACTGAGGATTGTCCTCTTAGTTTTTCCCAATGCTGACTTCCCACCAATATCACCTTCTCTGAGTAGTTTGTGGCATTTCTCTCAGATGGTGGATTATTGATTATTGATGGATTATGACCCATCAGACAACTCAAAATAAAATCCTAGGAGCTTTTACCTCAAACAGCAAGTTTTACTAATCACAGTTTAGAAGAAACTTTTCCAGGATTTACATCTCAAACTTAAATTTGTCCTGGTATAAAAAGCCAATTATTAGAGATTTCTATACACCTGCAAATTCTCAGCAAGCCATACATAACCCAAACAAACCTTTTGGCTAGTTTACACATTAAAACAATAACCAACAATAGCTAAATTATTTTAGGGGTAGCCAAATTATGAAAAGTTGCTTGATATGACTGATACAGAAAATTCACCAATTTGAAACTTGAAACAAATCCATTACCAATCAAGTGACTTCAGTTTTGTTAAATGCACTTCCAAATTACTTTACACAGAGAATCAACACCTCATCATTAACAGTTAAAACTACAAATTTAAAAGAGCGCAATTAGGGTTACCCAGGTTCAGAGGCCAGATTCTTTACCTTGAGCAGGATGTGCTGAACCTGGGTGATGCTTCCAGGCAAAGGTTGCCCCAGGGCCCAAGGCCATTGCCAGTAGGGCCCATGCTGTAGCTGCTGCCCTTCCCCCCTCCTTCCTTTTCCCCAGGTAGGGGAGGGCAAAATCAAAGGTGAGGGGTAAAGGGTGAAACTCTCTTCTCCTATGAGAGGGGTTAACAGATAACCTCTTGACTCAAGGGAAGGGAGTTTCAAAACTCCTTAATGATCATTCACAAAACCTCCAGAATCTGCCAAGATATTTTTAGCTATTCTAACTTTCCCTGTAATCTCCATGAGGGAGAATTCAGGAGTGTAAATGGAAGGGAGTAAGTAAGCCTCAGGGAGCCAAAAAGCAACTGCAGTTTTTCTCAATTCCCTAGCACAGAGGGAATTAACAGATACACTTCCAGATAGGCATCCACCCTTGTCCTCTATGCTGCAGAAGTTGTACCCAGGTCCATGGCCTTGAACTGACCCAGTGGACTGAAAGCCTGAGAGTGTCAGGCCCAGTGCTAGGCAGCCTTGTAACTGTCTGCCAGAAAAGCTCCTCCAAGCCTTGGTGCTTGGAGAGTGACCCGAACTGCAGAGCAAGAAACGAGGGGAGGGAGGCTTACATACCTTCCTGTCTTGTCTGGAGAAGAACTTGAGGTTAGGCAGTTTCCCCATACGGGCCACCAAAATGATGTGGTTTAGGGGTTCAGGGACCCCAAAATCACAACACGGGGGTCTTGCCCGAAAGAATTTGACCCAAGCCTTCTTTCGGCCAAAGACAAGGTTTATTAGAACATCCATCATATTGGGCAGACTCTTAAGGAGTCTGAACATGGGTAAGCAGTGGCTAGATCATAAGAATCTGAGTCCATTGTTCCTTTCTTTAGGAGATGGTGTTCCATAATAGAACAAGGGCTGACCAAGAGTTGGGAGAAACCTAGGCTTGAATTCAACCCGTAAAGCTAATTACTCATGTAACCATAGGCAAGTTATTTTCCCCATCTGTAAAATGGAAATTGTTGCACTCTTCACCTAGGATTATTGTGAAAATCAAATGAGATTGTGTATTTAAAGTGTTTTGCAATCTTATACAAATACAAGCTATTATTAACTCCTAGACACAGCATAACATGGTGGAGAGACAGCCAGACTTGGGTTTAAGTCCTTTCTTTGACATAAACTGACTATCTGAACCTGGGTAATTCCTTGAACCTTTCAGTGGCTCAGGTAACTCGCTAAGATTTTGAATAGTTGTTGATCTACCTTGGTAAAGGGAATTTCCTCACTGGAAGTTGCATCTTCCCAGGTCTGGACAAATGAGGAACATCTGTAACACTTAAGATTTAGCAGTGCCCACCTAGCAATTGATTATTTACTTGTTGACTTACACTGTCTTCTTTTTTGAGTATTTTATTTTCCCCCATATTATTTACCTATAAGGTAAAATTAATTTTAACATTTGTTTTTTTTTTTAAATTTGAGTTCCAAATTCTCTCCATCCTTCCTTCCCCTCCCCTCTCCCTGAGACAGTATTGATATAGGTTATACATGTGTAGTCATGCAAAATATATTTCCATATTAGTCATGTTGTGAAAGAAAATACAGATTAAAAAAAAACAAAAAAAGTGAAAAATAGTATACTTTGATTTGCATTCAACTCTGGGGGGATGGGATTCATGCTGGACCTGTAAAAGGAAAAGACTAAGTCTTTGGGACCTGGACCCCAAACCCCTGAACCCAGATCTCTGGCATTCACCTGGGCACCCGGCCCATTCCAGGCAATAATCCTTTTAAATGCCCTTTCATTGTGGCCCTCATTGTTGGTACCTGGCCAGGCTACTTGCTTCTCCTAGATCACATCCAGATCTTCCCATAGTCATTCTGTATAAAAGTACCAATTTTATTTTCGTCAAATGCACAGATTTTTTTAAGAACCTGGTCTGCTTTTATTGGTGTTACAATAAACTCATTACTTGGATTGAAAGAAAGCTTGAGTGGTTAAATTCTTTCAAGGTAGACTCCTACCCTGTACTATTGCATTTTGGGGTTCCTAGCACCCCTAGACTGCAGCATCTCTACCAATTCATTTTTCTGGAGGTGAACAGCAGTTTTCATCATGAGTCCTTTGGAATTAGTTGTCTTGGATCATTGTATTACTAAGAATAGCACAGTTGACTATCATCCAATATTGCTATTATTCTGTGTGATGTTCTCTTGGTTCTGCTCACTTCACTTTGCATCAGTTCATGTAAGTCTTCCCGGGTTTTTCTGAAATCATCCTGCTTGTCATTTCTTATAGCACAATACTATTCCATTACAATCATATACTACAACTTGTTCAGCCACTCTCTGATTGATGGACATCCCCTTAATGTCTAGTTCTTTGCCACTACAAAAAAGAGTTGCTATGAATATTTTTGTACAAATATTGTATTTTTCTTTAATCATTCCATTTGACAGACCAAATGGTGAAATGTAAAGATGGCTGAACAGGGATTCAGAGGACCTCTAGCTAAGTTCTGGCTTCATCACTAACTATTTTTGTGACTTTAGATAAGTTGTTCTACTTCTCTTAGTCTTAATTTTCTAATTTATGCAATGGTGTAAGACTTGTAGGTCTTGCTTCACAGGGTTGTTGTGTAGATCAAATAAAATAATGTATGCAAAACAGTTTGTAACTAGAATTCTCTACATCAATGTACTGTTATTGTTATTATTTCTGCATATCTTTCAGATCTGACAATCAATCAGGAAACATTTACTGTTGTTGTTTGTCCTTTGTGTTATAAAAAGACCATGTGGGGTGATGCCTTTTGACTCCTGCATAAACTGGATTTAATTGAGGCAGAGTTGCATGAAATTGTCAGCCTCACTTTCTCTTCCAGAGTCACTGAAATTCAGTGACAAGATGAAAGTCAAGTAGCAATGGTTAGGTTGCAGTGGATGACCTTAGTGTCTTTGATGTCTGACCAAGTTCTAAATGCTCCTAAGAGCCTGTTTCTATTGCCTTAGTGTCCCATTAAAACAAAATGTTCACACTTGCATATTCTGCCAGGGCAGTCTACACATGTTTGGGGTAGACATCACCCTAACTCACCGATAGGTTTGAGGCCTGTCATTACCTTCAACCTGGTTTAGCCCATCAATGCTAGGCATTGTGTTAAATAATGGAGATAGAGAGACCAAAATGAAATTGTCCCTATTCTTAAGGAACTTATATTCTATAGGTGGAGACACCATGTATGCATGTAACTATATACAAAATAAACACAAGATTAAATTTTAGGGAGAGGCACTAGCAGCTGGGGGATCAAGGAAGGTGTTAACTAGGAGATGATGATTGAGTTAATTTTTGAAAGAAATTAGGATTCTAAGAGAAGACATGAATTCCAGGCATAGGAAATAGTCTGAAGGAAGGCACAGGGTTGGGAGATGCAATTTAGGGAGAAGTAAGAAGGCGAGTTAACTGGACTGGAGTTGTACAACTTGTGATCCTCAGGCTGCATGCAACCACAAAACTCTCAAGTGCTGCCCTAAGCCAATTAAAATGTAATGGGGATATGTTTAACAAAATAAATAAAAGTATAGTACAACATACATAATGTTAATTTGTCATTTCCTAAGTCAATATATGGCCTACAGGAATTTGTTTCTATTTGAATTTGGCACTGCTGGTGCTAGACTATAGAGAAGGTGGAGGGGAATTATGTATAATAAAGCTTGGAATTTAGGTCAGAGCCAGGTTGTGAAGGACTTTAAGTGACCAAGAGCGGAATTTATATTTGATCCTAGAGGTAATAGGAAATCAGTGGAGATTATTGAGTAGGGAGCAAAATGGTTAGACTTGTTCTTGGTATCTCTGTGGGAGATTGATTGAAGATGGAAGACTCTACTCAGGGAGACCATTTAGCTATTGTAATAGTCCAGGTAAGAGGTGATGAGTTGCTGGATTAGAGTGATGTAGAGAAAAGAAGATGCACACAAGAAATGTTGTGGGGGCAGGGCAGACTAGACAAGTCAGCAATTGAATATATATGTGGAGTGAGGAAGAGTGAGGACTCTAGGAGGATGCTGAGGTTGTAAACATGAATGATTAGAAAACTGTTGGTGCCATTAGTAGAAGCAGAAAAGTTAGGAGAGTGGTTTGAAGTGGGCTTGACACCTTAAAACTGTGTTTTACCTTATACATACTCTCTCATAAATTTGGTCCCTTCCATAGTTTCATCACTAACTCCAGCTAACCACTGATGGCTAAAAGTGGATCCTGTTCAGTAAGGGTCTAGCTTCTTTTTGATTATTTCTGAGATGGCTGTTGACCAGTTTGTCCCTGTCTTCAAGGAACTTGCAATTTAATTCAAGAAGATTACATCATACACACACACACACATGACACATATATAGGTATATGTATACACACACACATACATACATATGCATATGTATACATACACACACATACATACTTATATACATACACACACATACATACACACATACACACACACATACATACATACATACATACATACATACATACATACATATATATATATATATATAAAGGTTACTGACAACACAAGACAGACTATGCTAGGGCAGAAGGAATGGTACAGACAGTAAAAGCTATAGGAGTACAGAGTAGGGAGAAAGGTCCAAGCAATAGAAAGGTCAGGGGAAGCACCAAAGTGGAGGTGGGACAAGGACTGAGTGAGAAAAGATTGCTAAGATTTGACAATAAAAGGGAGTGAACTGGAAAATTTTTTGGAGTTCAGTGTGGGAAGAAGAATGAAAAACAGCAAGGTACAAAGGAAAATGTGTTAAATTTATAATCAGAGAACTTGAGTTCAATTTTTTTGCCTTTTCCTTAATATCTGTGTGTAAATCACAATCTTTCTGGGCCTCAGTTTACTCACTGGAAATACGAACAGAATGGACTTGATGACATCTAAGATATCTTACAGTTCTAAGTCTGTGATTCTGTGATCCTGTTTAATCTCTTCCTCCTTTCCTTCTTTTGATCTGAGCACAGTATAATCAAATCTATATTGCCATCATTCATTGAGAAGGCACATCAATTGTTTTTTTTTCCTAAGGATCAATGTAGCAGGCCTGTGACCCCCCAGAATTCTCCTTCCCTGGCCATCTTTTTCATATATATATTATTTCTCACTAATAGAATATAAGCTCTTTGAAGGTAGAGTCTGTCTCACTTTTGCATGTATACCTCCAGCCTTAGAAGAGTGCCTGGTGTTTGATATTTTTTTTCATTCATTCATTCCTGTGAAATGCCAGGGAGTGGAATAAGAACGACAAATTCAAGAAACTGGGAAAAGATCAACTTGGGTGGAGCTGAGGTGTCAAACTAGGAGCAATGAGAGATAAAGTTGGATAAGTAATTTGGTTGAGGTTTTTGAATAATAATTGTAGTTGGGAGAATTGATCATGAGGCCCCTGATAAATTGATTTCAAACCATCTCACCTGGTAAAATTATAGATTGCTATGAGTAGGTAAAGGAGACAAAGAAGTGTTAAGGTTTTAAGTGAAGTGTAAAGACATGCTTCCACCCAGCCCTTTGAGGTGTGAAATTTCAAGATCAGATATGATGAAATTAGAAAAGTAGAGAGCTATTGAATGACTGAAGCTTCACATGCACCTCTGATAGCCCCTTTTTTAAGTGAAAATTTTAATGTTTTTTTTTCCAATCACAAGCACTAACAATTTTTAACATTCATTAAAAAAAATTTGCTCCAAATTCTCTCCATTCCCCCTCCTTGAGAAGGCAAACAATATGATATAGGTTATACATGGGCAACCGTGCAAAACATGTTTCCATATTAGCCATGTTGTAAAAGAAAACAAGAAAAATAAAAAAAGAAAAATAAAGTAAAAAAAGTATACTTTAATCTGCATCCATCTTCCATCAGTTCTTTCTCTGGAGGTGGATAGCATTTTTCACGATAAGTCCTTCAGAATTGTCTTGGATCATTGTAATTCTGAGAAGAGTTAAATCATTCACTGTTAATCATCATATGCTATTGCTGTTGCTGTGTACAGTGTTCTCCTGGTTCTGCTCACTTCACTTTGCATCAGTTCATATAAGTCTTCCCAGGTTTTTCTGAAACTGTCACACTTATCATTTGTTATAGAACAACAGTATTCCATCACAATCACATACTACAACTTGTCCAACCACCCCCCAATTTATGGGCAGCCTCTCCATTTCCAATTCTTTGCCACCAAAAAAAATAGATGCTATAAATATTTTTGTAAATATAGGTCCTTTTCTTTCTTTCTTTTTTTTTTAAAGGCGATTGGGGTTAAGTGACTTGCCCAGGGTCACACAGCTAGTAAGTGTCAAGTGTTTGGTCTGAGGCCAGATTTGAACTCAGGTCCTCCTGACTTCAGGGCTGGTGCTCTATCCACTGTGCCACCTAGCAGCCCTAGGTCCTTTTCTTTTTTAAAAAATTTCTTTGAGATACAGAGCTAGTAATGGTATTGCTAGGTCAAAGGGTAAGCACAGTTTTATAGCCTTTTGGGTAGAGTTCCAGATTGTTCTCCAGAATGGTTGGACCAGTTCACAACTCCACCAACAGCATATTAGTGTCCCAATTTTTCCACATCTCCTCCAACATTTGTCATTTTCCTTTTCTGTCATATTAACCAATTTGATAGGTGTGAGGTGATATTTCAGAGTTGTTTTAATTTGCATTTCTCTGATCAATAGTGATGTAGAGAATTTTTATATGACTACAGATAGCCTTGATTTCTTCTTCTTAAAACTGCCTGTTCATATTCTTTGATCATTGATCAACTGGGGAATGACTTGTATTCCTACAAATTTGACTCAGTTCTCTATATATTTGGGAAATTAGGCCTTTATCAGAGAAACTTGGTGTAAAGTCCCCCTGAAACCCCCTCCCCCATTTTTTTCTTTCCTTCTAATCTATTTGTGCAAAACCCTTTTAATTTAATGTGATAAAATTATCTATTTTACATCCTGTAATGTATTCTATCTCTTGTTTGGTCATAAATTCTTCTGATAGCCTTTTAAAAAAAGCAAGATAAGTGTCCAGGGAGTCAGTTGAAATAGGAGATAGCTCAGAGGAGTGTGAGTTCTAGATATTGAGAAGGGATAGAATTATGAAAGCACCTAGATCTTAGGTTGGGGAGGGGATTTATTTCTTTCCTCTCCTTCTCCACTGGATGTGGTTTTTATAGTAGTAGGAGCCACAATATGTAGTAGGGAAAACGTCTAAGGAGTACAGGGAGTCATTCAAGGTACATGATCAGAGGAGCTTTGTGAGTCAAATGAGAGTTATCTTTGGTTTTTGTGAGTTGAACTTCAGATATGAACAACCCCATGGAGCCCAGCCAAGAAACCTCAGCAGAAAGGTTATACTTGGGGGAGCAGTATGTGGTCACTAGGATGAGAGAGATTATATCGAAGAACTGAAACTCCAAAGGTGTGAGTTGTCTGAACTATGTGTTTCCCTAAGAGTGTGTCTCTCTTCTGTGGTACTCTCTGTGTGTCCATTCTTTCCACTGACACTGTATATTTGTGGGAAAATTTGCCACAGGTTTGCCTTCTCAGTAAATACTTTTGCTTTGGGCTCATTCTGTTATCTGGAAGATTATTAAAGATGCATCCACTGGTAGGGGCTTTGGAGCTCTGATTTTAGGTATAAACACCTACATAATATCTCAAACCTGGGATATTCATCCCCTGGGGAACACAACCTGTGAGTATGAGGTGGCAGTGGGTAGCCCAAAATGAGATGCACAATAATAATCATAACTTAGATTTCTAAACAGCTTTAAGATTTACATGTGACTTTCCCCTACAATAATCCTGTGGCCTGTGCAAACCATTTTCCCCACATTTTGTCAATGAAGAAAATGAGGTTCTGGGCAGTGAGGTTCAATGACTTACCTAGCTTCACAATGCTAGTATTTCTCAGAGAAAGTGTTGGTTTTCAGGCTGAGGAGTTTGAACTTTATCCTGTAATCTATGGGATGGAGAACCATCAGAGGTTTATAATTGAGAAATTTATGAGGTCCTTTCCAGGGAATTGGTTAATTTTTAACATTTTAAATACTGTCTCTTTTAATTTCTTTGTAACATTTATTCAGGAAATGCAAGGGTCCCTTTGGAGTGGATAGGCAGGGAATCAGTGTTGTCTGAGGGATAAAAATCAAGAAAGGCTTCATGGCAGAGGTGGGCCTTTAGCTGGCCTTTGAAGGATGGGTAATATTGGAGATATGGCCAGTGGTCAATATTGGAGATGCTACCCAATTTTATTTTCCCTCTCTTCCTTTTCATTTTGGATATATCACAAGTAGGTTGAGTGGAGCCCATTTTTGAAACTAGATCCTTCTTACATATACAATTTATATTGCTTAGTGTGATGTGTGAATCATCTGGAAATAAATCTGGGGTTAGATTCTCCCAGGCTCAAATATCAGAGGCATAATCAGAAAAAATCTATTATTCCAATTCCTCTTATAACCCTGACCCTAATAATTATTGGGTAAAGTATTGATTGGGTCAGTAAATATTCTTATGTCATCTGTAAACTAACACCCTCTTGGGGAAGGAAACAAAATGTTTAATACTAATAGTTATCTGAAGTATGTTTATAATTAGAGATTATCTATTAAGGATTTTTTGAAACTAATGGGTTCTTGTGATAAAAGGCCTATCTTTGGAATTTTGAAGAGTTTAAATAATGTTGAACTTGCTTTATGAAAATCTGTGACTTTAATCATATCTCTCTCCTGAGGAGAACTTTTAACCAGTTCCTGATTGTTTTAAAGAAAGCATAGAGAAGTATTGTGAGTAGAGTGGATAAAGGACTTTCTTTAGAGTTAGGGAGACCTGAGTTCAGGTCATACCTCTGACATAAACAAAATTAACTGTGTGATCATAGGTGACAACCTAACCTCTCAGACAACCTACAAGTTACAGATCAGATGCTTACTTGCATTAGGGATGGAGCTTTCCATACCAAGAATTCCCTATACCAAAGAAATCATAAATTTGGAAAGCAACAATAATAGAATGTCAGAACTGGAAAGCACCTTAAAAATAATAGGATCATAAATTTAGAGCTAGAGAGGATTTTTGAGGTCCTTTAGTTCAATACCCTCAATTTATAGATGAGGAAACAGTAACTTAGAGAAATTAAAGTCTCACAAGTACTAAGTGGTAGAGCCAGGATTGTGACTCTGTCAAAGTTCTTTTCACTTCATTGGAATATTCCTCATGTAGACCCTTATTTTACAAATGAAGAAATGGAGGCCCATTGAGTAGGGAAATCAGGTACCTGCTTACAAGACTTTATTTGACAGGGTTTCAAAGGGCCCTCTTAAAGAGGAGAAACAAATGAAATGGGGCTGACAAAGCAAACTTTACCAACATCAAAATCTGCAGTTTTTGAAGATGGACTGGATTCCTGAGAGGGTTATGCAGCAAAGACCAAATTGTCTCCTTCACAATGTTTCTAACAACTGACTGTTCATACAACATTTATTATTCCAAGAACTTGTCAGGATGAATGGGATTTTATTAGGGAAATGGGGTCTACAAGGTACGGCCAAAGAGAGGTTTAGTTTCTTCATCAGCACCAATAGCTCCATGATACCATGATTTCCCAGCTAATAATGACCTTTCTAGTGCCACCCCCCATTTAACATTATATTTATTTGTGTAGATGTAGTATTGCTGTATGTGATGTAAACTTTACTAGGACACTGCCTACATCCTATTCCTCTTTACACTTTTCTTAGCCCATAGCAAATCCTGAAATGGGGTTGGGAGCTGTCTGGTGCTGAACCAGAAAGATACTGTGCTTTTCTTAGAGTAAAATGATCAAATAGGCCATTCTTCTACACTGAGAGTTCTTAGTTTCACTATTCAGGTGGTGGAGAACATCATCTAGAACAGCTTACCACCACCATCCAAGTAGAGGAGGTCTACCACTCAGGAAGAAAATGAAACTTCTAAAACTCACAACATGCATTCCTTGTAAATGGCTTTCTACTAAATAATGATGCGATGGAAGGAGCACTGGGCTAGAAGTCAAGAGACCTGGGAGAAAGAGACAAGCTCTTTTGAGCTCCAATTTCCTTATATGTCAAATGGAGATAATGATTCCCTTACTGCCAAGGTTGTTATGACATTAAATGAGATAATGGGTGTGAAAGCACTTTGAAAAATTAAAAAAAATTGTACAGATGTGAAGGACTGTCATTTCTTTATTATTGTTATTTTAAATGGGATTCAGAGCTGGGTTTGGGAGCCAAGCCTGATGAGTAACTGATTCCTTTAGTCTGTGTACTAATCATCATTAGCAGCCACAGAGGGGCCAAAGGCTGGTGATCTCATTGCTGCCAGCAATATTCCCTTAATTGCCCAAAGCTCAGGTTTGAGCTTCCATTAGCTTCTGCATTATCCTGTGGTATTTTCAGCAATTATTTTCTATTTGCAGATAGGGACAAGCAAAAACAGACACAGACCTATTTGGGGATAGAGAGGATGGGTGCTATGAGGAAAAAAATGACTTGGTATATTCCCAAACTCTGTGGCACTATACAAGTAATGTTTAAAGTACTCAGAGGGAAAAAAAGAAAAAGAAAAGAAAATACTATTGTTCTTAGTAAGGATAATCTTTGACAGAATAGTAGTGGCAGTAATGCTGTCCCAAACCAGGAGTTTCAGAAATTCTGGTTTAATGCTTAAACTTTGGGAATTTATACAAAGGAACCCATAAAACAGTATATACTTTCTGGGTTGGAGGGAGAGGTTAATGGAGGAGGAGAAGGAGGAGGAAGAAGAGGAAAAGGAGGAGGAAGAGAGACACACACAGAGCAAGAGAGAGACAGAGATGGAGAGAGACAGGGAGAGATAGAGGTAGAGAGACAGAGAGAGATAAAGAGGAATATGCAGTGACACTGAGACAGAGATACAGGGAGAGAGAGAGAAAGAGAGAGAGATAGAGAGATAGAGAGAGAAAGAGAGAGAGAGAGAGAGAGAGAGAGAGAGAGAGAGAGAGAGAGAGAGAGAGAGAGAGAGAGAGAGACTTGGGTTAGGCTGAGATAAAGGGACACAAGGTTAATTTAGTTTTCTATCCATTTGAGCCATGCAGAGATATGGGACAAAGGGAACTTAAAAGTTTGGGCTTGAGCAAATTTAAAGTTGGAAAAAAGCTCAGAGACCATCTGCTCCAAGCATTCAATTTTACAGGTGAAAAACCTGAATTTAAGAGATATTAAGTGACTTGCCCAAGGTCATGCAACTATTTAGTGGCAAACCAAATTTTTGAATTATTTTTTCTGACTTTAAATCCATTACATTTTGTACAATCAGTGTTTATATTAAGGTTTTAATACCAGTTCTAACACTTACTAGGGTAGTCATTTAACATTACCAAGACTCAGTTTTCTTACCTGTAAAATGGACATAATAATACTTCTGCATGGTTATTGCTAGAAAATATGTGTGTAAATATGAGCTATTATTATTGTTGCTCTCACTGACTATGAATGGAGCCAGGACATAAAGAGAAAAAATTCTAATGAAGGAGAAAAATAATTATCTAAAGAGACCAAAATTGGTACTTAGATTTTTAAAAAGATATGTACAAAAGGTTTTATTTTTCACTCATTCATTTTGGGAGGGAATGGGGGAGAAAGGGGCTACCCAAATGGAAAAAAAGGAAAAGTGAGAAAGGAGGGTTGTAGAAGCATTTAAAATGTGCACAAGAAAACACAATGAATGTCAGTAGGAAACACAAACAAGCAAGGCAGCTTTGACAGTAATGTGTTGAATGTATTATTTATGTAAAAGGAAAGGCAAGCTGTTCACAATACATATTTATAGCTCAATGTACAACCCCTTTTCTGTTCTACTTTGTATATGGATGCTAATCTCATATTGGTGTTATTTAAATTTAGAATAAAAAAGAAACAAAAGACACGTACAAATGATGAGAAAAAGATAAGTAATGGTAAAAATAAAAATAAAAAAAAATAGAATGATCTGCTAAGAAGGTTACCAGAATCACTAAAGATCAGAATGAGCTGAGACTGGTAATGAATGTTAAAAACAACAAAGAGGGTGGTCGCTCTCTGTGTGTGTTGTTGTTGTTATTGTTGTTTGTCCTTCATTCTCAAAGAGAACCATGACATCAAGAAGGTGATACCATGACTTGCAAGTGAATTGGATTTAAGTGAGGGAGGGCTGTGCAAAGTCACCAGCCTCACTTTCTTCTGCAGATCCATCTGGGTCCAGTGGCAAGATATAGATCAGGATGACTGGAGATGGCTCTGATGTGTGTGTGTGTGTGTGTGTGTGTGTGTGTGTGTGTGTGCTTGTGTGTCTTTAGAAATAATAGGCCCACTGGAATAGTGGGAAATGACAATGGGTAATAGAGAGAGAAGGCAGAATTATTCAGCTCTAATTTTACTTCTAATTTCTCTGCCAATACTCATCCACTTTGCCTTCCTCCTCCATTGTGTTAGCATACAACTTTTGAGAGGATAGATTAAACTTTAAATTAAATTAAATTTTTGATTAAAGAGGCCATCCCTTGACTCATTTCTTGAAGAGGCCTATTCACTGAATGGGCATTGTCTCACTCAAAGTGACAACTTGAAAAAACCTTAGCTTAAAAGGGCCAAGGTCTCCCACTGAGATACTTAATCCTGGGCCATCTCCAGTCATCCTGATTGATATCTGGCCACTGGACCCAGATGGCTCTGGAGGAGAAAGTGAGGCTGGTGACTGTGCATAGCCCTCCCTCATCAAAGTCAATTGCAAGTCATGTCATCATCTCCCTTATGTCATGGTCCTCTTCAAGGATGAAGGACAAACCACACACCCAGCTCCCAACTTTTACCCTTGTCCCTTCAGGACAGTTAACTTCTGCAAAGACACTTGCAGAAGTTATGCAGTTGCCATTGGGAAAATTCCTTGGGCACCAGTGCAGTTCTTTGAGTATCCATGTTATCCCTTGCTCTCACTACATGAGTTGACTGCCTTCCTGATACTCTAATACCTCAATGAGCCATAGAGGTGGTACTGGATTCTTGAAGATTATGCCAGTAGAATAAGGTCTGGCAGGTTTTGCCAACTGGAAAAACTTTGACTATGGTGCAGGTGACAGATTGTGTTTGTTATCTGGGAACCATTTTATCTAAGTAACTGAGAAGCTCATTATCAGTATGTTGGCCAGTAGCTACTGGATTCTTTTACCTTCACTACCCCTTAATCAAACTGAATTAAATTTTCTTTTCATTACTTCCACCCTTTAGACTCTAACTCCTGACTCTCTTGTTCATTTCCTTTATTGATATCCACCATCTCCAAACATACCTTTGGCTCCAAATTCCTTCTTTTTCTTGGGCTATGGCCATCATGCTTTATTCTTTATCCACCCACTTCTTAAGAAGATCTTCACCTTACCTATCATATCTCATTCTGCCAGACTCTTCCCATTTTAAGAAAGTCATGGAGCCTTAAAGCTGGAAGGAAACTTATATGCTACCCAATTCAATCCCCTCATTTTTTCTGCTGAGCTCTCTATGGGCTTATGATCAAGTAAGTTATGGTTTTCTTCTTCTCTTTAAATGTATTTTTTAATTAACAAAAATCTGTTTTTTCATCTTCCCACCTCACTGGAAAAAAAAATCCTTGTCACATATATGTGTAGTTGAGCAAAACTAATTCTCACTTTGGCTATGTTCAAATATATATGTACATATAATATACATATATATGTATATATGCAAACAACATATATATATATACTCACATGTGTTTACATGCATATATGTATGTCTATTTAACCTATCTCTGTTTCTGTCTCTATCTCTCTTTCTAACTTATCATGAAGCCATCACTACTCTGTCAGGAGGTGAGTAGCATGTTTCATTGTGTGTCCTCTGGTGGTCATTGTATTTATCAGAGTTCTTAGATCTTTAAAATGTGGTTGTCTTTCAAAAATGTGTGAAATTGTTATTGTTTAAATTATTCTTCTGGTTCTGTTCACTTTATTCTGCATCAAGTTTCTTTTAATTTTTCTAAGTTTCTTTTAAACTGTTCCCTTCATCATTTCTTATACCATAATAGTATCCCATTATGTTCATATACCATAACTTTTCAGTTATTCCCCAACTGATGAGTATCCCTTTAGTTTCTAGTTCTTGGCACCATAAAAAGAGCTGCTATAAAGACTATTGTAAATATTGGTCTTTTCCCTCTTTCTTTGAGTGCCTGGCACATAATAGGTGCTTAATAAATGTTCATTGAATTGAATTGAATCAAATCTCTTTGGTGGTATGGACCTAGTAATATTACTGGGTCAAAGGGTATGAAGAGTTTGGTAAGTTTTGGGGGCATAGTTTCAAATGGCTTTTTCGAATGGCTGAACCAAATAATAGCACCACCAATACTGCAATAATGTACTTGTTTTTGCAAAGCCCTTCCAACATTTGTTATTTTTCTCTTTTTGTCAACATTGTAAATCAGATGAGTGTGAGGCTCAACTGTGTACCTGATTTAATTTGAATTTTTTTATTTATTAGTGATTTGGAACATTTTTTTTCATAGGGCTATTGATAGTTTGTATTTCTTCCTCTGAAAACTGCCTGTTCATATCCTTTGGCCACTTATTGTTTGGGGGAATGACTGCCTTGCTTCTCATCCCATGACCTTTCCAGGATCCAAGGAGTTTGGAAAAAGACATTGTTTCCCAATGTTACTATGGTCCTGATTATAGACTGTGTCTCAGCCGAGCTAAGTCCTGAGAAGCTCATCATAATTTTGGGTTTCTCCCCAAATGCTAAGCTACAGGAGAAGAATACAGGCATAATTGCTTCCCAAACAATCCTTGAGAAGTTTGGGAACTAAAGGCCTCCCTTTCCCCTAAAGGACATACTTGAAACTCAACAAAGGATTGTTAGGTGATCAGAGGATAGTCAGAGTCATTGGATTTATGATTTAGATAATGATTTAGAGAAGTAATTGTTTGTGGTTTAGGGACTCCTGGATGGTGATGAGGGGGAATGGAATTTTGAGGAATTTGTGAGATTTTTAGATGACCTGTGAATTCAGAAAGAGAAGATGAAGATGAGGATTGTGGGGGGAGGGTCAGGTTGTGCTTATTGATGGTGGATCCTCAGTTCAGGATTAAAACGGCTTCATCAGAAACTTTCCAGGTACCTTTCCCCTCCATTATATGAGATTTTGTACCTCTTTTACCACTTGGCCAATTCTGGTTTTTAAGAAGTTTTTTTCCTCTAGTATTTTTTTGTGCCTCTTTTACCAAGCTGTTAATTCTTTTTTCATAATTTTCTTGCACAGCTCTGATTTATCTTCCCAATTTATTCTCTACTACTCATATTGGATATTAAAAATCAGTCTTTACTCTTTATAAATTTTTCTAGGAATCCCTGTTGGGTTAGTATCCAATCTATTTTTCTTTGAGGTATTGCTTGTAGATGTTTTCAAGTCATTGTCTCCTCTGTTTTTGTTTTGAGTTTTCCCATCTTCCCTGAAGCTTTTTATGATCAGGTTATTTTTCTTCTTATTTGCTTATTTTTCCAGCCTATTTACTGACTTTAGACTTTATGTTATGCTAGATTCTGCTCACCTCTGAGCAGATGGATGGAGAGGATGTCTGACCTGAGCATGTCTTTTATGTCCTTCTACTGTTTTCAGAACTCTGTCTGAGGGCCTGTAAGTTTTGAGTGTTTCCAAAGTGGTACAATACAGGGAGAGGTTTGTTTATAGCCTTTTTGGTTTGAGCTCTGCAAATTCTTGACCTGATTTGGGTCTGTTAGCTTGTATATGATTTAGTTTCCATAGACTACTATGGGACTTAATTACAATTAGTCTGTTTGGAGATACTGAAGGTTCAGAACGACTCAATTGTTGGCTCACTCTGTTGGTCTCCTAACCTGGATTATTCCACTGCCAGCTTATGTGTAGTAATGAAAGTTAGAACTGAGTTCCCACTCAGTTCTTGGACTCAAAGCCACACAGCTAAGTTTCCTTACTCTTTACAAAGGTAAGGTGTCTGCTCCTTCACATCATTGTTCATTCTTTTCTATTCTGGAACTACAACCCAGGGCTGGGTAATGGAAGACAGAACTGCTAAATGTTACCTGATCCTGTACCTTATGCTTATGCAAGGGTCTCCAGAGATCTCTTTCTGTTTAGCTGTTAGGTCTCCTTACCATCCCTGGATGCTGGGCTGCTTCCTGCCATTATTGTGACTACCATAGCCTTAGTTTCCCTGTTGTGCTACTGCTACTGTACTTGCCCCTAATCCACTGTCTGTAGACCTCTCTATTTTCTTAAGTTTCCCTGTAATGGAAAAATGTGACTTTTTCTAGGCTTTCTTGATTAGAATTTGATTTGGTGCCTTTTGTAGATTGTGTGGATGGTGTGTGTGTTGGAAAAAGCTCAGCAAAAAAAGTACTTCTTCTCACTCTGCCATCTTCCCCTCCTATTTTTTAAAAATTGTTTTCTTTTTAATATATCTTCTTATTCCTCTCCTAGAGTCAAGTAATATAATGAATAGAGTATTGGAATTGATAGAAGGAAGACCTGAGTTTAAATCCTGTTTCTGATATTAACTAGTTGTATGACTCGGGAAGTCACAACCTCAATCAGCCTCAGTTTCTTCATCTCTATTGCATGCCCCCACTTTCTTTCAAATTTTTTTATGTCAAGTGGTAGCTCATTGGGAAATAATAATAACAATAATATACAGCATGTATATGACACTTTAAGCTTTGTGAAGCACTTTACGAATATCCCATTTAATCCCTAGAACAACCTGATAAGATAGGTGCTATTATTATCCTCATTTTACAGTTGAAGAAGTTGAGGCTGACAGAGGTTAAATGATTTAGCTAGGATCACACAGCTAGTAAGTATTACAGGCAGGATTTAAACTCATGTTTTCCTGACTCCAAGCCAAGCACTCAAATTCAAATACCTAGTGAAAGGTGTTGTTTTTTTTTTGCCTTCGCATCCTTGATACCTAGCATATGGCTTGGCACTAAAACATGTTAAGTGTTTAATAAAAGTTTGTTGAATAGAATGGAATTTGATTAAGCTATTATCTTTCATCTAATCTTATCTATGCAGTTGCCTCCTTGGGGCTTAGTTTCCTAAATGGAGTTGGTGTTAGACCAGCAATTCTCAAACTTTTTGGTTTCAAGACCACATAATACTCTTAAAAATTGAGGGCACCAAAGAACTTTTATATGGGTCATGTCTATAAATACTTACCATATTAGAAATGAAAACCAATGCATTTTAAAATATTTGTTTTTTAATTTAAAAATAGTAAAAACCATTACATGTTAACATTAACAACTTATTTTAATAAAAATAAACTATTATTCAAAACAAAAAATAATTAAGAGCGGCCTTGTTTTGAATATTTTTCAAATCTCTTTATGTCTGGTTTAATAAAGATAGCTAGATTCTCCTATATTCTTCTGTATTTAATTCATGGTAAATGTTTTAGTTGAAGTATATAAAGAAAATCTGACCTTTCAATGGATACATAGTTGCAAAACAGTGGAGCATTTTGATAGGCAAATAACATCTTAGTATTATTATGAAACTAATTTTGACTTCAAGGACTTCCCAAAAGGGTCTTGGCAAATTCCAGGAGTCTGACAAACACACCTTCAGGATCATTGGACTAGGAAAATATCTCAGGTCCTTTATAGCTCTAAAATTCTCTGGTGTTTGTTCACTCTGGCATTACACTGACTGGTTTGTATACAAACAGCCTCTCTTGGAATATTTCTCTATCATTTAAATGAAACTTGGGAAACCCTATTTTCTGACAAACTGCCCTTTAGCTGGTGGGACTTGAATAGAGAGGGATGGTGAAGATTTTGCTTTTCATAAGTCTCCAGTGGCTTATGGCTTCATACTACTCCACTACACAACACCGCAAGAAACAAAAGGGAAAAGAACAGAAAGTTATGTTTTGTATTCGTTCAAACTAGAATTGAAATCAACTTTCTAAAAAAACAACCCAATAAAAAACACTCCACAAAATAAAAAGTAAACTCACTTTCTTCTTTCCAAATGTGAGGCCACAGGGATTAAAACTGAATATTTTTCCTGCTTTTTGTAAAGGTGGAAACCATATCAAATGGCTTTAGAGATTGCAGAGCTGAAAATGAATAGTATTAATTCCCCCCTACATCCTATCCCCTTTTTAATGTGAGCATTTCAATGCTACCTATGTGTATTTTCATACGTACACATATTTCATTCTGATGTGTTTTACAATCCACCAAGGGCTGAGCTGAACAAAGTAGCAATGCCTTCCAACTCAGGCATAATTTAAAAGCCCAAAGGCCCTTTGCTGTCGTGTGTGTGTGTGTGTGTGTGTGTGTGTGTGTGTGAGAGAGAGAGAGAGAGAGAAAATACATTATTGCTGATGTAATAATTAAATTAAATTATCTCATATCATCTGTCACAAAGTGAAATTGCCTTTTTTAGTTGCCCACATATTATCTTAGCTAATGGACAGTAGAAAGAGTGTGCCTCAGAGCCAGGAGGATATTGTTCTAGTCTTCTTTTTAAATATTTATTTTATTTATTTTTTTGTTACATCTTGAGTTCCAAGTTATCTCTCTTGCTCCCTCCCAACCCTGCATCAGAGAAGGCCAACACTTGATATAGATATATATGTTGAATCATACAATACATACTTCTATATATCAGCTCTTTCTCTGGAGCTGGATAGCATCTTCCTTCATAGGTGTTTTGTAGTTGATTTCAATGTTCATATTACTCAAAATAGCTTAGTCCAGGGGTGGGGAACCTGTGACCTTGAAGCTACATGTGGCCTTCTAGGTCTTTGGATATGACCTTTTTGCTGAGTCCAAGTTTTACTGAACAAATCCTTTTATTAAGGGGATTTTTTTTCTGTGAAGTTTGGATTCAGTCAAAGATCCACACTTGAGGATCTAGAAGGCCACATGTAGCTTTGAGGCCCCAGGTTTAAGAATCAGTTCCTATTTTTATTTATTAATTCATTTTTTATTTTCAATTTTGTTAATCTATTGATTGATTTCAAGATTTCTATTTTGTTTTTTAATTGGGGGCTTTAATTTGTTGGTTTTCTATTTTTTAGGTGCATACCCAATTCATTGATTTGCCTTTTCTCTCCTTTACTAATGAAAGAGTTTAGAGGAATAAAATTTCCCCTAATTACTGCTTTGGCTGAGTCCCACAAATTTGGTATATTGTCTTATTGTTATGACCATCTTCAATAAAATCATTGATTGTTTCTATTATTCTTGACTGACCCAATTTTAGGTTTGTTTCATTTAAATTTAAATCTTTGTTTTGAAGTACCTTTATTGAATATAATTTCAATTGCATTATAGTTGGCAAAAGATGCATTTAATATTTCTGCTTTTTGGCATTTGTTTTTGAGGTTTTTATGTGTTCATATCTGGTTAGTTTTTTGTGAATGTGCTATATACTGTTGAGAAATATGTATACTCCTTTCTATTCTCATTCGATATTCTCCAGAGGTCTAATATAGTAAACTCTTCTAAAACTCTATTCAGGTTCTTAACTTGTTTCTTCTTTCTTTTTTTGGTTTTATTTACTGCCAGAGAGGGGTATATAGAGGTCCTCCACTCTTATAGATTCATTGTCTATTTCTTCCTGTAACTCATTTAACTTTTCCTTTAATAATTTAGTTGTTATGCCATTTGGTGCATATATCTTTAGTATTGATATTAATTTATTGTTTATGTTACCTTTCAATAAAATGTAGCTTCCTTATTTATCTCTTTTAATAAATTTTTGCTCTTGGTTTGTCTGAGGTCATGATTGTTATCCCTACCCTTTTTTTTAACTTCAGCTAAAGTGTAATAGATTCTGAACTATCCATTTATTTTAATTCTGTGTGTATACTTCTGTTTCAAGTGTGTTTCTTGTAAACAACATATCATTGGATTCTTGTTTCTAATTCATTCTGCTATCTTCTTTCATTTTATGGGTGGGTTCATTCTATTCACATCCACAGTTATGATTACTCACTGTGTGTTTTCTTCCATTTGATTTTCTTAAATTTATAAGGGTATTTTTTTAATACTTCCCTAAATGCCTTCCTCTTATTCCCCCTTTCCTTTCCCCTAATCTTTTCCCTTCCTACTTGCCTATTGGATGAGATGCATTTTTAAAAAAAATTATTTATTTATTAATAGTATTATTTTATGTTTTCCAATTTCATGTAAAGATAGTTTTCAACATTCACTTTTGTAAAATTTTGAGTTTCATATTTTTCTTTCTCCCTTCCTTCTTTCCCCCCTCCCCAAGACAGAAAGCAATTTGATATAGGTTATACATGTACAATCATGTTAGACGTATTTCTGTATTAGTCATGTTGTGAGAAAAGAATCAGAACAAAAGGGAAAAACTATGAGAAAGAAAAAATAACACAACAAAACAATGAAAATAGTATGCTTCAATTTGCATTCAGACTCCATAGTTCTTTCTCTGGATGTGGTTAACATTTTCCATCATGAGCCTTTTGGAATTGTCTTGGATCATTATATTTCTGAGAAGAGCCAGTGGTTTCTGCTCACTTCATTCAGCAGATAAAATGAATTTTTTTGGTCTTGATTGCATGTACATATATACTCTTCTGTCCTTTAACCAGTTTAGATAAGAATAAGTTTCAAGTGTCATCTTTTTTTTTTACTGTCCCTTCCTTGTTATATAAGTTACTTGTTGTAGACTCCATTTATGTGAGATAATGTTCTCCATTATTCCTCCACCTTCTCCCTACCTATTTCATCCTTCTTTTGGAGTTGGTTCTTTCTTTCTTTTTTTTTAATTAATAAATTTATTTATTTTTTGTTTTCAACATTTACATCCATGAGATTTTGAGTTCCAAATTTTCACCCCATCTTGCCTCTCCCCCCCCAAGATGGCATGCATTCTGAATACTCCTTCCCCTAGTCTGCCTTCCCTTCTATCTCTGCCCCCTTCCCTTATCCCCTTCCCCTTCTATTTTCCTATAAGGCATGATAGATTTCTGTACCCCATTTCTTATATTTCTTATTTCTCAGTTGCATGTGAAAACATTTTTTTAAAATATGTGTTTTTAAAACTTTGGGTTCCAAATTTTCTCCCTTCTTCCCTCTCCCCCCACCCTCATTGATAAGGCAAGCAACTAAATATAGGTTATACATGTGCAGTTATGCAAAACACTCCATAGTAGACATGCTGTGAAAAACTAACTCTATTTCACTTAATCCTATCTTGCCACCCCCCATTTATTCTATTCTTTCTTTCGACCCTGTCCCTCCTCAGAAGTATTTGCTTCTGATTATTGCCTTTCCCAATCTGCCATCCTCTCTATCATCCCCCTACTCTCTTGTCCACTTCCCCCCCTATTTTCCTGTAGGGTTAGATAGATTTCCATACTCAACTGAGTGTGTGTGTTATTTCTTCCTTAAGTCAAATCCTATCAGAATAAGATTCATTCATTCCCTTTCACCTTCCCCTGTTTCCACTCCACTGTAAGAGCCTTTTCTTTTCTGTTTTTGTGTGAGATAATTTACCCCATTCTACCTCTCCCTTTCTCCTCCTAGTATAATCCTCTCTCACCCCTTAATTTTATTCTCCAGATATGACCCCTTCATCCTCAACTCACACTGTGCCCTCTATCTATCTATCTATCTATCTATCTATCTATCTATCTATCTATCTATCTATCTATCTATCTATCTATCTATCT